>NC_089782.1:54981200-55266200 GCF_040412425.1 Macrobrachium rosenbergii | reverse complement strand
AAGAACTGCTATAAATAAGCATATACTGTACAGCCTTATCAAAATAGAATGTCTTGCTGAATCACATGATATAAGTCTAATACTGAGCAAACGATTATACCTCGTCTAAAATCCATGTAATATGTCACACATAAAAATTACAGAGTACAAAAGTGGTCGATTTTGCATAAAAAATGGGCATGGACAGGTGCAGGAAAAGTAGTACTGTGCAGTAGAAGGTAATTATTCAGAAGATGCACCCCCTCATAGATTGCGTTATTTAATACTGGGTCAACCCCTCTGATCCCACCTTCCTAGTGTGAGTTTTTTTTTTCTTTTCAGCACTGAGTGACCTGTTGGTCCCAGTGCTAGGCATCTGTTGAAATTTTTTATGCTGATACTGAACTGGGAACCTGTACAGCAAATTATTAATAAACTTGTATCATTTATACCTGTATGTCATTTAATTACTTTTTTATATTTAGTATTTGTTTAGTGTGTGTTGACAAGAGGGGGACCATCTCTGGTCCAGAAAAATCAATAACCTGGTATGGCCTAGGAACCAAGGAAGCCAGAAAATCAATGATCTACCTGTATTAGGGAATAAATCTACACTGGGTAGTTACTGTATGATTTATTTCCCAAGACTACTGAAATCAACCACTGCTCTTGCTCCATATCTGCAGTAACTTAACCCTTAAACGCCTACTGGACGTATCATACATCGACTAAAATTGTCTGTTGGGTGCCGAGTGGACGTACCATACGCCGACTACAAAAATTTCAACCTTCGGTCAACTTTTGACTCGACCGAAATGGTCAAAACGCAATTGTAAGCTAAAACTCTTACATTCTAGTAATATTCAATCATGTACCTTCATTTTGCAACAAATTGGAAGTCTCTAGTACAATATTTCGATTTATGGTGAATTTTTTAAAAAACTTTTTCTTATGCATGGCGGTAACTCAGCCGAAAAATTTCATAAATTCTTTCGTCATTTTGTCATAATTTTTGCACTGTTCTATATTAGCCGTTACATAATTTTTGCACTGTTCTATATTAGCCATTACATAAAGTTTTATATATGAAAATGTGTGCAATTTCATGTACAATACAGCAAAATACAACCCATAGTTGTCGCTTTTATCAGTTTGGAAATATTTTCATATAAATCACGATAACTGCCAAAATTTCAACCTTCGGTCAACTTTGACTCGATCGAAATGGTCAAAAAAACGCAATTGTAAGCTAAAACTCTTACATTCTAGTAATATCCAATCATTTACCTTCATTTTGCAACCAATTGGAAGTCTCTAGCACAATATTTCGATTTATGGTGAATTTTTGAAAAAACTTTTTCCTTACGTCCAGCCAGAAATTCTTTCACGTTGTCGTAATGTTTGCACTGTTTTATATTAGTCGTTACATAAAGTTTTATATATCGAAATGTGCGCAATTTCATGTAGAATACAACAGAAAATAACCCATGGTTGTAGCTTTTATCAGTTTTGAAATATTTTCATATAAATCACGATAACTGCCAAAATTTCAACCTTCGGTCAACTTTAACTCAACCAAAATGGTAAAAACGCAATTATAAGCTAAAACTCTTACATTCTAGTAATATTCAATCATGTACCTTCATTTTGCAACAAACTGGAAGTCTCTAGCACAATATTTCGATTTATGGTGAATTTCTGAAAAAAAATTTTTCCTTACGTCTCATGCTGTAACTCGGCCAACATCTCAGAAATTCTTTCGTCATGTTGTCGTAATGTTTGCATCGTTTTACATTAGTCGTTACATAAACTTTTTTATATGAAAATGTGCGCAATTTCATGTAGAATACAACGGAAAATAGCTCATGGTTGTAGCTTTTATCAGTTTTGAAATATTTTCACATAAATCACGATAACTGCCAAAATTTCAACCTTCGGTCAACTTTAACTCGACCGAAATGGTAAAAAAAAAATTGTAAGCTAAATCTCTTACATTCTAGTAATATTCAATCGTTTACCTTCATTTTGCAATAAATTGGAAGTCTCTAGCATAATATTTCGATTTATGGTGAATTTTTTAAAAACATTTTCCTTACGCTGCTATGCGTAACTTGCCGAACATCTCAGAAATTCTTTCGTCTCATTGTCGTAATATTTGCACCGTTTTATATTAGTCGTTACATAAAGTTTTATATATGAAAATGTGTGCAATTTCATGTACAATACAACAAAAAATAACTCATGGTTGTAGCTTTTACCAGTTTTGAAATATTTTCATATAAATCACGATAAATAGAAAACATTCGACTTTCGGTCAACTTTAACTCGATCGAAATGGTCGAAAACTGCAATTGTAAGCTAAAACACTTACAGTCTAGTAATATTCAATCAATTAGCTTCATTTTTCAACAAACGGGAAGTCTCTAGCACAATATTTCGATTTATGGTGAATTTTTGAAAAAAACATTTTTTTACGTCTTAGCGTTACGAATTCATGTATCATTTTGTGATAATATTTTCTCTGTGTTGCTTTGATCGTTTTAAAATTTGTTATATACCAAAATCATCGCAATTTAGTGTACAATACAACTAAAAAAAATTAACTCATTAGCTTTAACCGTTTTGCTTACAGCGCGATTTGTATACAATTATATACGAGTTTTTTTTCGCTGTCATATATTCCAATATTTATATATGATAATGATATTTTTTTCATTTCTGATGGTTGCATACTAAACTTCAGGCAATGACAAAAAAATGAGCCAAAAATGAACTCTTAATCTTAAAAACTAAGCGTGCTGTGATTTTTTGAAAAAAACTTTTTTTCCGCTTCGGCGCTAACTCACCGAACGCCGCCGGCATATGGGAGACGTTTTTGTAAATAGGGCTTCGGCGTTAAAGGGTTAACAATGTTCCTAAAAAAAAAAAACACGACAGTGTGAAGTGCTAGCGCTTCCACCACCTGGTGATACCTTTCAACATGTGGCTGACACAGAAGGTTGGACCACGGGAGAATCTCTCAGGACCTCTGATAACAGATCTAGCAGGGCCGGATACCACTTAGCATGCTGCCATTTGGGGGCCACCAGAGTCAGCCCGAGATTTAGGGTGGTCAACATTCTGATGATTACCCAACAAATCAAGAAAAATGGAGGGAAAACTTAAGCCACTAGATTTTTCCCATGGGTGCTGGAAGGTGTCCTCCATTGCAGACCTTGGGTCCAGCACTATCGAACAGAATATTGATAGTTTCCTTTTGTGCCAGGAGGCAAACAGGCCTATGTTCGGAGCTCTCCACAACTTGAAAAGCCTCTCCATTTGCTGGGGTGTAGGGACCATTCTTTCCCTAACACCTGACACTGACAACTGAGCTTGTCTGCCACTATATTTTGACTACCCAGAATGTATCTGGCAGACAGTTCTACCAAATGAGCTATCACCCACTTTTGCACCTGCACTGCCAACTGGTGTAGTGGGAGGTACACCAGTCCCCTTGATTGCTGACATATGCCACTACCAAGGTGTCATTCATCAACACCACAGAATGCCCCATTACTCATTCCTGAAACTCCTGAAGGGCCAGAAAAGCTGTCTTCAGTTCCAGGATGTTGATGTGGAGGTGCTTGTCCATTCTGGTCCCACACACCTGACATTAACAACTACTCCCCGTGTGCACCCCACCCCTCAGATGCATCCGAAAATAGAAGCATCTCTGGAGGAGTGCCAAGTGGCACTCCTACCATGAGATTTCTGTTGTCTAACCACCAACTTAATCTCTCCTTACTTCCTCCAACGAGGAACTGGAGGGTCTGTTGCTGGATACCTTAACTCCTTTAACCTCCACTGAAGGGAATGAAATGGAACCACCCATGAGGGACCAGCTTCTCCATAGATGACAGGTGACCCACAACTACCTGCCACTGTTGAGCAGGTTGCTCTTGTTGAGACAGAAACTTTTGTGCTACCTCCCTGAACTTACTGATATGAGAGTCTGATGGAAAAACTCTCACTGGTGCCGTGTCTATCAGCATGCCCAGGTACTTTGCCCTCTATTTGGGAGTAAGATCTGACTTCTCAAAGTTTAGAAACGCACCCAGGTTGTGACAAAATTTTAGATGATCTCTGTCCCATAGCAACTGCAGCAACAAACTCGCCAGGATTAGCCAAAAGATGAGATACCTCAACAGATGCATCACATGCAAATGGGCCCAAGCTAAAATCAGCAGGAACACTTGGGGGGTGGTTGAGCCCCAGACAGTGCCCTGAGCTAAAGCACTGTCCCCCCTAGGGTAAAGCAGAGGTACTTCCAATAAGATCGATAGATAGGTATTTGAAAATATGTATCCTTTGGGTTCACTGAAAGCATGTCACCCTCTCTGATAGAATCTAACACTGAGGAAACAGTTTCCATCTTGAACTGGATCTGGTGAATGAACCGGTTCAATGGAAAAGGATTGATGACTGATCTCCAACAACCTGTCGCCATCTCCAAGAACAGACGACTGTAAAAGACTAGAGACCAATCCCTTTCACTACTGAGGCAGAAGAAGGCTGGGTTCCTCTACAAGGGGCAGAGGAAGTCTAGGACTTTCTCTGACCCAATGAGAAAGGGCCAGCCTGACCTGAAGGTCATGCTGCAGTGCCATGCAAAGACCAGTAAGTCTTAGATACCACCTGGTAGACTAGCTTGTCGTTGTTCTTGAATCTAAGCTTTCCCATCACAGCCTTCACCTCATCCAAGGGAAGAGACTGGTCCGTTTCCGAGAGCCAAAGATAACTCTAGTCAGACAAAATGAGAGAACTGAGACAAAACAACATCTCTCCTCTTCAACATCAAGTTTGACCTCAAGTTTGCTGTCTGGAGGGCAAGGTATGTGACAGCCCTACTTCCAGACAGTGTCAGTCTCTCGAAGCATCCTCCTTCAAGAGAGTGATGTTGTCTAGAGATAGGGCTATCACCTACCTTGCCCTCCAGACAGCAAACCTGTGGTTAAACGTGATATTGATGAGAAGAGAGACTGTTTTGTCTCAATTCTCTTGATTCTTCTGACCAGAGACACCTTTGGCTCTGAGAAACAGACCAGTGATGAGATCCACCTCTCTCTTCCCTTGAAGTGAGGTGAGGGCTGCAGTGGAAAGGCTTAGAGTCGAGAACAATAACAAGCTGGTCTACCTGGCAAAGTCTAAGACGTCTTGGTCTTTGCGCAACACTGCAGCATGACCTTTGGGTCAGGCTGACCCTTCTCCAGCAGGTCAAAGAAAGTCCCAGACTTCCTCTGCCCTCCTCTCGAGGATGAGATCCTGGCCTCAGTAAATGACCAGAGCTCGAGCCAAGAGACAGTCTGGAGGGCTGACACTCCAAGGCTGCTGCCTCTGTTTGCAAGAGGGAGACTCCCTCCACACGGAGACAGTCAAGAAGTAACCCAGGACAGACGTGTCTTGTCTGGGTCTACCGACTATGACAGGTCAATCTGTGCCTTGGGTTCCTTCTGCGGCCACCATAAGGACCTGATGGCCAAAGAACAATCTGCAATACAAGCCACAGTCTCTTCCTTGAGGTCACTGAAGTATGATTCATCTTAATGACCTCATCAAAATGCCTCTAAAACTTGTGGGTGTCCTGGGGCATTGGACCATCAGGTTCCTCCATTTCCCGGTCCTCAAGAGTTGCTCCCTCTGCAGGCGAGGGACACTTGCCAGAGCCCCCTGGTGATCTCTCCACCACTTGGGAATACAGCCTGTCCAGTCCAAGGACCGAACCAGAAACATAAGCCTTTGGGTAGGACTTAGAGGGGATTGAGAATGGTCCTGGTCCCCAACCCTGGCCTGTCCATCTACTGGTAAACCACAAGGAGGTGGAGGGGACAGGTGAGGGATTACGGGGACCCTTGCCTAGCCTGGCAAAAACCAAAGCCTTGCCAGGTGAGCAAGGAAGTGAGCAGCTATAAACCCAAGGTGACAAAGTCTGCATGGGTTGGGAAGAGTGGTTCTGCTTACATAAACTTAGGTGGGGGCTGTCCCCTCAGCATGCCTGCCTTCTAAGAAGCCAGAGCTTCTCAGGAAGGAAAAACTCAACAGGGTACTCTTTTTACTAAGTCTGGGTGACCCAGCCAGACAGGCCATGTCACTATTCCGGGACCCCTGAGCCACTCCCTTTGAAGAACAGGAGGTGTGTGAAAGAGCACCTTCATGATCAGGTTTTACCTTCTCTTGCTAGGCTGTGCTGGCAGATGGGACTGAATCCATAGACTGGGAACCCTTCCTGGTCTGGTTAGGGGAACAAACTGGGCCTGTACTGGGAAACTGGGGGTCTGGAGAACCAATGGTAATGGTCGCACACTTGCACTTGGCAATGGGTGCAGTGGTACCACCAGCAAGAGCCCTGTCAATCCTCTCTACAGCAGAGGACTGACCACTGTAAGCTCAATGAGACAGGAAGACCTAGCAGCCCTCTTCTTCCTCTGCTAACTACCTTTGGAAGAAGGGAAGGAGGTAACATAACTCAACGACAAAGACGAAGACGGCGACAACTTCCTTCTCTTCCTCGCCTTCTCCTTCTTCCCAACTGCATCCAAGGTTAGCATCGAAGAGAACACATGGAGGAGTACCTCCCTCAGAGATGAAGAAGGCAACATCTGCCGGGCCATCACCAATGAGATGTGAGGATATACCTAGAAGGTGGGGGTGGTCTGAGAGCCAGTGGTGACAGTGACCATCAAAGTCATAATGGTCACAGTAAAAGCAGCGACAGACAACACCTCAGTTGCCTTCAAATGGCCAAGAAGAGAAGAAACACTGGGCTCACCCAAGATGCCCAGGGAGGGCCACACCTTCCTGAGCTGCTCATCTTCTGCCACACCTAGAAAGAAAGTTGGGTAAGGGTAAGGATCTTTCTTTCACCCCGAGAAAGAGCATTCTCCAGAGGAAAACTCTCCCTCACAACAAAGAGAGGCGAGATTTCAGTCTGGACATCCTCCCTAGCCCTCAAAGTTACTCTACCACATGTTCAATAGGAGTCAGCAAGGGGGAAAATACTCTCTTAGAGGTAGGATCAGTGGGGGGAGTTTGGCAGGTGGAAGAAAAGTACCAAACAGATCCTTCGGTGTCACCAGTGGAGTATTACAATCCGATGACACCAAGGAGACCTCTCTTTTTCTTCTTCCTAGCAACCATCACCCAGTGTTCAGATGGCCACACACCGCACTCTGAATGCAGAGCATTCTTGTTACATTCATGCCTCCTGCAGGAGGCACAGAGGGTTTGAGGATCTACTGTACCTCTAAAGAGGAGAGAAACCTATTAAAAAGCCTGTCCTTTTGAGGTAGAATGCTGCCATGATTGAGAGGTTTGGCTCATCATTCTTTATTTCACAAAACTCAACAACAATCATACAAAACAAAAATAAATACTAAGAGAGCATAAAGGAAAGCAAATGGCGAGCTGGGCAGAGAGTCTGCACAAATGTCCAAATACAACAGTAGCCAGAAGCAAAGTTGGGGTGATAACAGAGAGGTGGGTAGGGCTTCCCCCTACCTGTCGATAGCTAATAACCTTGTCTGAAAGTTAAATGGCCATTCCAGCTGGCATTCACAACCTAAATCCTATGTAAAAAATGAAGATTTGTATTTGTGTAGGAAATGAGGCAAACCTATCAAATTATAAATAAAACAAATGAAATATAATACAATACGGTAACTACTGATAGGAGAGTTGCTGTATAACAGTACATTACTTGTGATAAAACCATTCTAGTCTGTGGGTAAAACCAGGTAGGCTACATGCCTACTATACTGTGTGTTGTTTCCAAGAAAGAGAAAATGAGGGGGTTTGTTTTTTTTCAAAGTGTATTTATACATTATACAGTATTTTGTTACAATTATGGGAAAATATGGTAGATAACTGCCTACTGCATAATGTTTTTAGTTTAAACCGTGATGGTTGTTGTTTATAAACATACTGAGTGTTCATGGTTATGTGTTATTGACAAGGTAGGGGAGTAAGGGTACGGATTTGCTGTTTTATATCCACAGTGATTTTCACTTGACCTTATCTGGATTTCGCTCATACCCAACAGGGCCCTGGCTCTATTAATCCAGATAACTGAGATTACTACACTGATTATGACTTTCTGCCTTACAATTGTAAATTTTTATAAGTAACATATTTAAGTGATCAAATTTAAAGACTAGTTTTCCCTTGGTAATTTGATATAACAAAATGTGTAGAATATAATTATACCAGGAGATCTGAGCACAACCATACCTGTTTCAATCTTTGCAAGAATACTTTTGGCACATTTTAGGAATGCCTCTTCAACATTTTCCCCCGTCAGCGCACTTGCTTCCATAAACATAAGCTCTGAAAAATGAGAGAGTGGCCAATGCATTAAGACTCATTTTTAGAAGTGGGAAAAAATGAATGATAATAAAAGACACACCTTCACTTCATGCTATTCATATCAAACACTGATTTTCAAGACAAACTCAAGTGTACCTGATAATTTCCTCTATTCAAAACTGGTAGTATGCAATTTCACTCTCAACTATATCTCCCAGCATTATGCACAAGCATTACATAATAATTTTAATATCAACTAAAGTATCTCCTTGGATGTTTCAAACGGTATAACACTAAAAAATGTTCCAGCAAAACATTCACATACATCCTTACAATGTAAATAATTTAAGTATAGTTTTTTTTTAAGATAATACTGGTGAGGAGCCAGACAATATTGATGGGTTTATTACTGTATACAGTACTTGAAAATCACTGTGAAATTAATATTTCAGCGGCTTACCATTTTCTTGACAAAAGCGTGAGGCCTCCATAAAAGTAACCTGCCGTTCATCTTCTAAGTCTTTTTTGTTTCCTACGCAGAGGATCATGATGTTTGGTGAAGCTAATGTTCTTGCATCTCCTAGCCAATTACCAAGGGCATTGTAACTGTCCCGGGAAGTCAAGTCGTACACTAACAAAGCTCCCGCAGCACCCCGGTAATAAGATCTCGTAACAGATCTGCAAGTTTATCAAGAAAATTATTACATAAATATAAGCAAAAAAGCAATGTCTTACAGCACACACACACAGTTGAAGAAATTCACAGAAAAAAGTACTGCATGTGTATTGGGAATCAGCGTACCACCTTGTCACTGAAGAACAGTTTTAGTCACAAATTATATGCTTTTGCTGACTTCAAAATTGCATATTGTCGTAAAAGTGTTTTGTAAATTGCCTACAAATATACTCTTGCAAAATTAGACCTTATAACACAACAGGTTACCTGAAGTTGTTCTGATTATAAAAAACACAAGTCTATCTTATCAGCAGTAATGAAGTACAACATCCATACAAAATATAAATACACTGATATGGGCCTGAAGAATCACACCACACATAAGCAAGTACCAGAGGAATGTGGGCTGTATAGCCTCAAAGATAGATGAAGATCTCAAAGGACCAAGATAATATGACCATGTGGTGAGAAGGAACAATCTGCTGCAAAGTGGAAGATATGGGAAAACTTAGAAGTTCATGGATGATGATGATTATTAGCCTTCCCACACAAACACCATACAGTACATTAGTCCACAAAGAATGACATTTTAACAGCCCTTCCCATTAAGCACATCACTGTATGAACCTGTCATTCTTTATATCAAAATAGCAAATTTTTTAAGTAATTTGAATTTTTTCTAACATACAAACTTGAAGTTCTTTATATAAGATTTTGCTTGCAAGCATGAGCTGGAACAGCCATTTAAACTTTACTGGCAAGGAAGTTAACTACTGATAAGTAGGGGGAAGCCCCACCCACCTGTCAGCCTGCACTTCACTCTGGCTTTCGGTCCAGATGCCAGATGAGAGGGGTGGCAAAGGTAGGCCATTCATGTAAAGAACTTCAGTTTCATGTATTAGGATAAACAAAAATCACTCTTAAAATCTGCTGTTTGCTCTTACAAAAAAACAAACCTTTGTTCTTTACATGGGAGAGACACAAATTGGTGGGAGAAAATTTGGGAACTCTCTGAACTGACTGGTAGGTTTGCCCAGCCAAGGGTGTCACAATCCAAGAATCGTTCCAGGTTCTGTCAAACTCTAAACAATAATGTTTCAACACCTGCAACTGAAATATGGGAAATGAATATAAAAAGAAACTCTCACAACACTACAACACATTTATTCACAACCTTTTTTACAAAGAAAACAAAATGTTTCCCCTTTGCTCTCATTCAATGCAACGCTAAACAAAATAAATCTAAGCAGTTATAGATAGGGGGAACAGGTTGCAAGGTAGAAGATGTAACAGAAGGGCGGCTGGGAACTCAGCAGAGATGTTGCTGGTATGATGACCTCGGGCTCATAGACGTCACAATAGGGATGTCTTTAAGATGAGGCAGCAAATGCTGTTTCTCCAAGAATCCAGAGATTGTGCAAATGGAGGGCAGGAAGGGCTGCAGACTCGTCCTTGCTACAGGCAGGAAGGGCTGACTACTTCACATTGTCACAGGCAGGAAGGGCTTAGCATCTACTCCTCTATACAAGCAGGAAGGGCTGACTACTTTTCTTCGTCACTGGTATGTAGGCTCACTGCTTCACCTCGTCTCGAACATGGAGGGCTTAGGGAATGAATGATTTTGAGTTATCTGGCATCATGACAACTGGGTCACTGATGCTGATATCAATTAAATGAACAACATAACTACTATAAAAACAATAAACAGATAAAAAACTGAAATATGATATTTTTGCGAGAAGACCAGCGTCGATAATAAATCTAAAAAAGGGATTTTGACAAAGGAAAAATCTATTTCTGGGGGAAGACCTGTGTCGCCCAGTGAAATGTCCCATATAGCACACATTTCTAGGTATAAATATTTGCTAGATATACCAGAGAAAAAAGCTATACAGCTAATAGGATGCCAGAGTTACTACCTCTGGAGCGATCATCCCTATAGGATGTCGGTATGTCATCTAGGAGCGAGTGGAAGCCACTACCACAGATGCTTAACCCAAATAGACCTCTCCTCTCCCAAAACCCCTCTACCTAAGGGGTGCCGTTACAGCGGTCCTACTCCGCTCGCTACTACTACTTCTACCCAGAACCTTCATCCCGAAATAGCACCCAAGCTTAGGCAAGCCTAGGGTGGGAAAAAAGAGAGGGAAGGGTTCACTGGGCGACACAGGTCTTCCCCCAGAAACAGATTTTTCCTTTGTCAAAATCCCTTTTCTGGGATCGACCTGTGTCGCCGAGTGAAATAGTAGCAGAGAATTGGCCATAAAAGCTTGTTAAATATAAAAGGTCAAATGTCAAAATCAAAAATTTTACTAAGGAAAATAAAATTAATTTTGAATATGCTTTTTACTTATCCAAATAGTATAACAAATTATTTAAATTTGCATATGTTAAGTAAAGTATACAAAACAATGTAGCTAAAGATATTGCTTTAACAATCTAACTAAAAACCATCACCTAAATTAACAAAAATTGGTGAAAATTTTAACAAGGATGGTAGGTACAAAGACAGGAGTGGTTTGTGAAGCAACCCAAACCCAGTCAACAAGGTAGAAAGGCAGGGAATACAAGCGAGGCAGGTAGGTGAGAGGTATACCAATTGGTAGGGCAAGCAAACTAAATTACAAAAGGGATTTTGACAAAGGAAAAATCTATTTCTGGGGGAAGACCTGTGTCACCCGGTGAAATTGGTTCCATTTAGCACATTTCAAGGTATAAGAATTGCTATATATACCAGAGAAAAAGCTATCTAGAATGCCGGGGTTACTACCCCCAGTTCGCTCATCTATAATAGATGTCGGTATACACAAAGGGTGAGTGTTGCCACTGCCACAGGCCTCTGCCTTGTAGAGATCCCAAATCTCAAAATCCCGGAAAGCGAGGGGCCGTCCCATACCCGACGCCCATCTCCCAGCCAACCAACACCTCAGCCGCCATCTTGGCCTCATTCCAAGTTAGCACCCCCGCCCCCCGCCAAGCTTGGTATGCCATTCAGGGGGGAAAGAAGAATAGGGGTGGGTCACCGGGTGACACAGGTCTTCCCCCAGAAATAGATTTTTCCTTTGTCAAAATCCCTTTTCTGGGTTCGACCTGTGTCACCCGGTGAAATCGTAACAGAGAAATAATCATACAAAGCTTGGTGAAGCCCTCTGACAACTACTGTGATGGAGATAAATAAAACTATAAGTAATTACTGAGTTTTAATTACCCAAGTAGCAAAAATAAGACATGATTAATAATATAGGATAAGACATGATTAATAACATAGGGCATACAGACACAAAATATTGGTTAACACCAAGACACTTAAATGCTAACAAAAAGGGGAATAAAAGCAATATGCAACATGGTCAGGAGTCAGGCTGTGAAGCATACCTGACCTAAGGATAGACGGCAAGGTGAGTAAATGAGGCAGGTAGGCGAGAGAGGAAAAGGGACAGGATAACTAAGATTACATAGGCTAATCTAGAGCAGAAGGGACAATACTTCCTGCAGCCACTGTGGAAAATTTTAGGGCCTCTAGAGATTTAAGGTAGTGGCGTTTGAATACTGATGGTGATTTCCAACCCGTATATTTTTTAAGATCCTCAAAGTTCATATTATAAAAATAATTAGTGGAGGTGGCCACTGCTCGGATATCATGAACCTTAGGTACTGAATCCGGGTTAGCTTGCCTAATAAAATACAGTATTTGTTGCCTGATGGCCTTTAAGGAAATGGTTCCTCCACCTTCCCTAACAAAAAGAGGGCCAGACATTATATTAGAAGTTCTATCTAAATAAGCCTTTAAAGTAGTGACTGGAAATAAGGACAGATCCTGTGGAAGGGGGATAGCCTTCCAAGGGGACCATCTATCTTGTGGATCTTCATTCTTAGCTAAAAACTTGAGATCCGGGGATAACAGAACTTCTCCTGACGGGAGGAAATCAACATGGTTCGGTTCTCTAGAGAGAGCGGACAGTTCAGAAATTCTGGCACCTGAAGCTAGGCTAATTAAGAATAACGTTTTCCTTAACAGACTCGAATATGAACACCGTTCATTATCAGTGTCCGATGCTAATTTAAGTACGTCATTTAAGAACCAGGAAACCGTGTGGGGACGGGTTGCTGTTCTCAAACGAGCGCATGCTCTAGGGATTGATGAAAAATATGAGTCCGTTAAGTTAATATTGAAACCATGTAAAAATATCTTTTTTAAAGCCGACTTTGCTGTAGTAATAGTACTAGAGGCCAGTCCTTTTTCAAATAATGACCTGAAGAACAAGATTGCAAGGTTCATGGTCATCTCTTTAGCTTCAGATTCTCTCAGGAATAATGCTAACTTTTTAACTGCTGAGTCATATTGTTTGAGGGTAGATTCCCTTTTGTCAGATTCTAAGAACAGTGTATTAATAGGATCAATATTAGCATCTTTCTGAGCTGCGAATTTCATGAAGTCCATAAAGCCAGGGCATTTAGAATTCTTGAGGAAGCTGACACAGTCCGAGTTTGTACTATTTGTGTCAATTTTGGCCTGGGGATTTGTATGCACCAGAGTTTCAACTCTAGAAGAAGAGGAAACCAACTGCTCTTCAGCCATTTGGGTGCCACCAGGGCCACTTGACCTTTGAATGACCTGAGGTTGTGTAAAACGGAACTGGCAGAACATAGTGGACCACGTTCCTTGAACTTTTTTGTGTTGGGAATATCCTCCCCACCCGCTCAGGGAAGCATCCATGTGGATCACCAACGACGGAGGAGGAAATTGGAGAGGTACTGACCTTGACAAACTCTTGACTGTTGACCACGGTCGAAGTCTTTTCCTCAACACCAGCGGAATTAGGGACACCTTGTCTCTGAATCTGTTGTTGGCTCGTCTCCACCACACTCTGTTTATGTCTTTCAGTTTGGCTTTCAGAAGCAAGTCTGTTACAGATGCGAACTGAAGAGAACCTAGGACTCTTTCCTGGGTACGACGAGAGGCTTTTCTGTTTTTGAGGAACTGCCTGGTGGCTTTGGCTATTTCCCTCCTTTTGGCTGGCAGAAGAGACAGTTTGTGTGAGTCCAGATCCCACTGGATTCCTAACCATTGAAATCGAGCCTCCGGAGCTAGGCGGGATTTCTCCCTGTTTATTTGAAAGCCTAGGGATTCCAGGAAGCTGATCACTATGGCTGTTGCTCTCTGACATTCCTTGGCGTTGGATGCCCAAATTATCCAATCGTCTAGGTATGCGGCTAACATGATCCCCTGGGACCGCAGTTGCTGGACTACTGTTTCTGCCAGTTTGGTGAAGATTCTGGGCGCTATGTTGAGCCCGAATGGCATGACTCTGAACGAGTAAGCTTGTTTTCCTAGTCTGAACCCTAGGTAAGGAGAGAAATTTCTACAATCAGGACGTGATAATAGGCGTCTGAAAGATCTATAGAGGTGGTGACGGCTCCACGGGGAAGTAGGGTCCGCACCTGCGAGATTGTAAGCATGCGAAACTTGTCGCATTGAATGTATAAATTGAGACGAGACAAGTCTAGGATTACTCTTTGCTGACTGGAGCCTTTCTTTGGAACGCTGAACAGTCTGCCTTGAAATTTCAGGTGTCTCATTTTCTTTATAGCCCTCTTTTGAAGCAGGTCCTTTACAATGTCCAGGAGGGCTTTGGATGGGGACTGATGGAATCTGACTAGCGGAGGAGGACCTCTGCTCCAGCTCCATCCCAGACCTTTGGAGACTATGCTGTGGGCCCACGGTCTGAAGGTCCATCGGTCCCAAAGAGATACAACCTCCTGCCTACCTGAGGAGACTCATTGGGCGGGAGAGGGCTTACCTCCTCTACTACCTCGGCCTCCTCTCCCTCGAGAGAGGAACGTGTGGCGCAGACCCTACCTCTGTAGGAGGCTCTGGCTCTACTTCCCCTCGCGTTCCTATTAAAGCCCCGAAACGCCCCCTGGCTTTCAAACAAAGCATTGAAAGCCGGGGACGCCACGAAGGTTGGAGAAGCAAGGGTATGCTGAGCCGGCTGCATCAGCACAAACTGTTGCTGAGGCTGGGCTTTTGAAGTCGAGGGCTGACCGATCTGGGAGACCGGTACAGCCTGTAGCATAGTCTGGGTGTGAGGTCTTTTGTACCTCCTGAACCTTTTCCCTGATTTGGCTTGAGGTCCGGCGGACTTGGTGGCCTTCCTTTTGAAGGGGAGACCCCAGCGGGAGCGGAGGCTTTGATTTGCCCTGGTTGCCTCCGCCAGGGCATTGTTAACCTCATCCTCCGGAAAGATATTGGCGCCCCAAATAGAGCTCCTCATGAGCCTATTGGGTTCATGCCTTATAGTGGCGTCCGCAAAGATGTGTCTCCGGCAATTCATCCTCGCCACTATGAAGTCGTACAGGTCCGCCTGGAATCCTGCCAACAGGGATTTGGTTAGGACCTGGAAGAGAGGTTCTTCGGTGTAGGTCACAGCCGTTGCCTCCGTCAGAGTCAAGGAATGCAGGGAGCGACTCAACCTGCACCTGGCTTCAAATTCCGCTTTTAGAAGAGCCTCCGGAATCTTGGGAAGCTGTTCACTGAAGAGGATGAAGCGTGCACTCGGGGGTCGAGTTTGCCCACCGTGAACGTGGCCGGAGCTCCCAGCCAAAATTCCAAATCTCCGGGGAAGACAAGAGAGGTGGGATCTGTCTCCCAGAGTTGAGGTAGCGGCTTACCCTCGATGCCTGCCTGACTAGTCAGCAGTGCTACCTTAGTCATGCAGGGGGTAGGGATGGCATCCCCTACTGAGAACATAGTGAAAGTCCCCTTGAAGGGGGTAAGTTTAGTGTTCTCCGCCTCCCACTCCGTGAGAGTGCGCATCAAGGTGGATTGGGCTTGGTCCCTAGGGAAGATGACTGTCTCCTTCGGGACCTTGTCTGATCTGATCCAGGCTTCCTCTGTAAGCCTGGCATAGCCTGGGTAGGGAGGCACCAGGTCGGGTGGAAAGAACTCCAGTTCTTCCAACCTACGTGTACCCAAGCCCTCAATGGTAAGAGTATCTTCATGCCGAGGAGCATGAAGAGCCAGACGCCATGGATTTCCCTTATCGAAGGGAGGAAGACTGGAGGCATCCGGAACAGTGTAAGTCTGTGCCGCCACTCCGGAGCGCATGAACCCGGAGAGCAAGCTCTCCTGGGTCTGCATCCTCTCGGCTAAAGACTTCACCGAATCTCCTGAAGACTTTAAGCCCGAAGCGAGCTGAGAGGAAAGGTCATTGAGCCTAGCTTCGACCTTCTTGTTGAACTTCTGCATGAGAAGTTCTGCAAAAGCCTCAGGGTCAAAGTTAGGTTGAGGGGGACTCGCCTTAACTGCCCTGGATCTCGACCCCTTGGCAGGGGGAGTAGCCTTGCTAGTAGACGCCACTGGGCTAAGAGCCTGTGACGACCTCGAGGGAGCTGCAGGATTAGACCTTTGAGGCCTAGAGGACTTAGATAAGCCCTTCGTTTTCAAGGTTTTCACCTTGGGGACAGTAGACCTCGATCTGTCCTCAAGGTAAGCAGATTTCGTGAAACCTTGAAAGGAAGAAGAGGAAGAAGGAGAATTGAAAAGGGAACTAGGAACACTCACTCCCCCTGCCTCACTTACCCCCCTACCTTCTACCTGGTGGTCCGGATCGACACTCATCGGCTCAAGGTTGATGTTGATGGCCGCCACCTCTTCCGCCACCTCTCCGCATAGGTTGTCATCTTGGGAGGGTTGCGTCTCCTCCTGGATCCGCTTGATCAAAGGGGCGGCTACTTCCGCCGGAACTGCGGCTGAGATCCAGGCGCCGGGGTAGAGGAGATTACAAATCTCCTCTGACAAGACGTAAGGCTTCCCCGACGCGACGTTCCTCCCAAACCCGCCGACCCAGACCTTCAGGGTCGACAGCAAAGAGTCGCAGGAACTACAGTCGGCCTGAAAGGAAAGAAAGGCTTACTAAAATAATCTCCAACTGCCATATCTATCAATATAGGCAATAAAATCAAAAGGAGACTAAAGGTTAGCGGACTTGAAGCTTACCGACTCATCCAACACTCGCTCATACAGAGCGTAGCACACCTCACAGCCGTCTGGGTGCCAGACGATCAGGTCGCTGACGTGAACCGCGCAGCCAGAGTGAGAGCGACACACCTCATGGCCGCAGGGTTGCTGGAGGACCGCCGTACACCCAGGCTCCTGACAGCGTACCATCTGTAAGTGGACAGATGATACATGAGTATGTTAGTTAAGGCTCGCCGGAGTAGGTCCGACGGAGATAAGATACGTTAACCTAAAAATGGGTGATGGAGCATGTTACAGTCAATCCAAATCCCGCCGGAGATAACTCCGGCAGTATAAAGATAATATACAATACATGAATAACATAAAGTTAAGGGCCGCCGGAGTAGGTCCAGCAGTCACAGTACACCTTAACCTAGGACCATGCATCATACAACAATTATAATACAATTATAATATAATTAACTAAACACTGCCGGAAAGAGTCCGGCAGCGGTATGGTAAAGATATGCTATGGAATGGTCAACTAATTATGTAAACAGGAGTACTTTAAGATACGCTGGTTATGATACTCCGCTCTGATTGCCCCGGGAATCTTGTTATCTCATACCTATGGTAGCGGCGGAGGAGGCGGAGAGGAGTCCTCAAAACTGGCTCAACCCTCAGCACCTGTGGTGGGCGCCAACCAACCGAACACCATACCCACCGGAGTGGTAACATGTACAAGAACAACGGGAGACCTGACAAACTCGGCGGAGAATGAACCTAGTGGAAGTCAAGATAGTGTCCCTGGACCTGTGTTCAATGCTTCAGCTAACACTGAGGGAAGCGAACAAACGAAACACTAGCAGAGTGGCGGAAACCGAAAGGCGGAGACCAGATATGTGGGTAACACTATCTGGGCGCCGACCAAAACTCCCACGGGTGCCAGTCATAAGTGATCGGCGTCCCACGCGCGGGGAGAAGTCTAGGTCACACGCCAAATGCTAAGGAATAGGAAGGAATAGCAAAGTGGTGGGAACCGAATAGCGGTGGCCAGATGGGTGGGAAACACCCCCTGGACACCGACAGAAACTCCCCAAAGGGGTGCCGGTCGTAAGAGACTGACGTCCCTTGCGCAGGGAGAAGCTAGGGTCACCCGCCAAATGCTAAAGAATGGGTAAGGAAGGGCTAGGCTAACGACACAAAAAAGTCTGTGCAACCTTCGACCCCAGACCAACTCCCAACATCAAAATTTTGACTTGGATAGGAAGGCTAGCAGAGGTATGGAAGGAGGGGGGGGGGAAATCCACGCAAGGTCTGGCCACACCCTCCAATGCCGACAGCCTGGTCAGGTGGGAGGCTATGTAATGAGGAGACCCTCACTATTCTAACCTTACCTTCCGAAACCTATCGGTCTGGCCAGGCAGGCTAAAATAGGGGAGGGGGGGGTCTCACAAGTCTAATAACACCTTCCAAAAACATGACGGCATGGTCAGGTGGGCCAAGAGAACGAGGAACTCCCTCAACCATCCAACACCTCCCTCCAAGCCTCAAAACGACCTGGTCGGGGGAGCTAGGAAGCATGAGAATCGTGAAAGGAGCCTAACCTATCTAGCCTAGCCCTCCAAAATTGATAACAGAGCGGTCGAGAGGGCTAGGCCAGAATACCCATCAAGGAATTACCTGACTTAAAGTACTAAGTAAAAGTTAACCAAATGATGTGTGAAATACAAAAACATATAAATATATATGCACAGAATAATTATAATACATAAAAGACTCATGCTGTAGAGAAGGCCAAACAACTCGCGACATGTGGAACGCGGGTGATACGTAAAATGGCCGACCCTAACGCTGAATCATAAAAATTTTTAATCCAAAAATATACATGTCATCCATCACCGTACACATCAGAAAAGATCATGAGCATAACATTACCATCTTGGAGAATGTACCCGCTCGCCGGCAGAGGAAGGGGCCCAGGGAAAAGGAAAAATTTATGATCAGAAAGGCGGGAGGGGGAAGGCCTCCAATACTAGCCTAGATCAGACATGAAACGGGCACCTCACCCCCTACCAGCGAAAGGGTAATTCGCAATAAGACTCCATGAAGGAGTAAAAATATATAAAATATATATATAAAATATGTAACTGTGTAAAAAACAAGCAGAATCTCACTGCTAAAACCATACGAAGACTGAGGGTCCAGTATGGCCGAGGCGAAGCGGCCGCGGACGGCTGCGCCGTGTTATTTAACCTCGTAATTACTAAATTAAAGGTCAAATAAGAAGCCTCTATGAGAAAAAACCAAAAGGAGATGGTATTCAACTTAGGTGAAGTAAATTCCTGGACGGATGACATGATGCAAAGGGCAAAAAGCACAAAATAGCAGCACAATGTTGGTTGGCTGGGAGATGGGCGTCGGATATGCGACGGCCCCTCACTTTCCGGGATTTTGAGATTGGAGATCTCTACAGGGCAGAGGCCTGTGGCAGTGGCAACACTCACCCTTTGTGTATACCGACAACTATTATAGATGAGCGAACTGGGGGTAGTAACCCCGGCATTCTAGATAGCTTTTTCTCTGGTATTTATAGCAATTCTTATACCTTGAAATGTGCTAAATGGAACCAATTTCACCGGGTGACACAGGTCGAACCCAGAAATTACAATTTAAATAACATAATACTAAGCTGACTCTGGAGAAACAATGTTCCCTGCAGCAACAGCAGAAAATTTAAGAGCCTCTAAGGACTAAGGTAGTGACGTTTAAAAACTCTTGGAGATTTCCAGCCCGTATATTTCTTAATTTCATCAAAATTCATATGTTGAAACTAATTAACTGAGGTGGCTACAGCACGGATATCATGGACCTGGGGAATTGAATCTGGGTTGGCTTGTTTAATAAAATAAAGGATTTGTAGTCTAATACCATTCAAGGAGATGGTTCCACCATTCTCTCTAACAAAAAGGGGACCTGAAGATCTTTGAGAAGTCCTTTCAAGGTAAGCTTTTAAGGTAACTACCGGACATAAGGAAGGATCTTCGGAAGAGGTATGATCTTCCAGGAGACCACCTATTTTGAGGATCTTCGTTCTTGGCTAAAAAGGTTTGGTCCGGAGAAAGTAGAACCTCTCTGATGGGAGAAATCCACATGATTCGAATCTCTAGAAAGGGCTGAAAGTTCAGAGATTCTAGCTCCTGAAGCCAGGCTAATTAAAAACAGCATCTTCCTAAGAAGAGTCAAATAAGAGCAAGATTCATTATTTGTGTCTGAAGCTGATCTTAGAACGTCATTTAAAAACCAAGAAACCGTTTTAGGACGGGTTGTTGGTCTAAGACGAGCACAAGCTTTAGGAATAGAGGAAAAATACGAATCTGTTAAGTCAATGTTAAATACCTACTGAAAAATCTTCTTTAAGGCGGATTTAGTCGTAGTAATAGTACTAGCAGCTAGGCCTTTATCAAAAGGGGCCTTAAAAAATGAGATTGTGAGATTCGTAGTCATTGTATGAACGTCTGATTCTTTCAGAAAGTTGGCAAGTTTTCTTACTGCCGAGTCATACTGACGGAGAGTAGATTCTCTCTTATCTGATTCTAGAAACATTGTGTTCAAAGGATCAATATTAGCATTTTTCTGTGCCGTGAACTTCATGAAATCCATAAAGTTAGGGCATTCAACATTCCTGAGGAAGCTGACACAGTCTGAGTTTGTACTACTTGGGTTAACTTTGGATGAGAAATCTGATTGGCTCTGAGTTTCAACTCTAATAGAAGAGGAAACCAGTTGCTCTTCGGCCAGTTGGGGGCTACTAGAGCTATCCGGCCTTTGAATGACCTGAGTTTGTGTAGAACTTTCCAGAGAAGATTTACTGGTGGGAACAGGTAGACCTTCTGCCATTTGTTCCAGTCTACTGACATTGCATCCGTGACGTAAGCCCGAGGGTCCAGGTTCGGAGCTAAATAACACAGTAGTTTGTGATTCGATTCCGTGGCAAACAGGTCCAACTGAAGTCCCGGAATCTGTTGGCAAATCCAGTTGAAGGAATTCTTGTCCACAGACCATTCTGATTCCAAAGGAGTCGTTCTTGACAGAGAATCTGCAATCACGTTTCTTACTCCTGACAGATGCGTGGCGGACAAGTGCCAATGATTTTTCATTGCTAATGAAAAGATTGCTATCATTGCATGATTTATGTGACTTGATTTGGAACCCCCCCTGTTCAGACAATGAACTATCACTGCACTGTCCAGGACTAATCTGATATGTATGTTCCTGGCTGGACGTAAGCGTTTCAGAGTCAGGAAAACCGCCATTGCCTCTAGAATATTGATATGGAAGTGACGAAAAAGATTCGACCAGGTTCCTTGAACTTTTTTGTATTGTGAGTAACCTCCCCATCCAGTCAGAGATGCATCCGTGTGGATGATCAGAGCTGGTGGAGGGAACTGTAGAGGAATTGATTTGGAAAGACTTTTGGCCGTTGTCCAAGGTCGTAGTCTTTTCTTTAAGACTGGAGGTATGAGGGAGACTTTGTCCCTGAGATTGGAATTGGCTTGACTCCTCCACACTCGATTTATGTCTTTCAGTTTTGCTTTGAGAAGTAGATCTGTTACTGATGCAAACTGAAGAGAACCTAAGATTCTTTCTTGAGTGCGACGAGAGGCTCGTTTGCACTTGAGGAACTGTCTCGTTGCTTTGGCTATTTCTTTGCATTTTGCCGGCGGAATTGAAAGTTTGTGGGTGTTTAGATCCCACTGGATTCCCAGCCAATGAAATTGGGATGCTGGAATCAGACGAGATTTCTTTACATTTATGTGAAGTCCTAGATATTCTAGAAACTAGATGACCTTTCTGGTCGCCTTCCGGCACTCGGTGTCGTTGGGAGCCCAGATTAGCCAATCGTCTAGATAAGCCACGAGCCTGATGCCTTGAGACCTCAGTTCCTGTACCACAGATTCTCCTAGTTTGGTGAAGATCCTGGGTGCTATGTTGAGCCCGAAAGGCATTACTCTGAAGGAGTAGGCCTGTTTGCCTAGTCTGAATCCTAGGTAGGGAGAGAAGTTTCTTGCCATCGGGACATGATAATATGCGTCCGTAAGATCTATAGAGGTGGTGACGGCCCCATGGGGAAGTAAGGTCCGCACCTGAGAGACGGTCAACATACGGAACTTGTCGCATTGTATATAAGAATTCAGAGTTGATAGGTCCAATATCACTCTTCTTTTGTCTGAGTCTTTCTTTGGCACGCTGAACAAGCGTCCTTGAAATTTTACATGTCTGACTTTCTTTATTGCCTTCTTTAGAAGAAGGTCTTTTGCATATTCTAACAGATCCGGTGTTGGGGTCTGACAGAATCTGACTGGTGGAGGAGGTCCTTCTATCCAGCTCCACCCCAGACCTTTTGAAACAATACTGTGGGCCCATGGACTTAAGGTCCAACGGTCCCTGTGAAGGTGCAAGCTCCCACCTACCTGAGGAGGCTCATTTGTTTGGGGGCTTATTATCTCTGCCTCCTCTTGAGCCTCTGCCTCTAGACTGAGCTCTGGATCCAGCCCTGTATCGGAATCCACCTCGACCTCTAATGCCCCTGGACTGGTGGTAGCCTTGAAACGAACCTTGAGTTTCAAAGGTGGGGTTGAACACCGGGGAAGCCACGTAAGAAGCTGGGCCAGCAGAGTGGTGAGCTGGTTGATTCAGCAAGACATACTGAGGTTGCCCTTTGGAGGTAGAGGGTTGGGCAACTTGAGCAATGGGAACTGCCTGGACAACTGTTCGGGTCTGAGGGGCTTTGTATGGGTGGTACCTCCTTGTCCTCTTCCTTCCCTTAGGCTGAGGGCCCGAAGACTCAGAAGACTTCCTCTTAAAGGGAAGTCCCCAACGAATCCGGAGATTCTGGTTGGCCCTGGAAGCTTCGCTGATGACGGTGTTGACCACGTCATCAGGAAAGAGGTTAGTTCCCCAGATGGATGATTTAATGAGCCTGTTTGGTTCATGCCGGTTGGAGGCGTCAGCAAGCACATGCTTCCGGCAGTTCCGTCTTGCCACCACAAAGTCATACAAATCACTCTGAAACGAAGCCAGAAGTGATTTGGTCAGAATCCGAAATAGAGGTTCGTCCTTATACACAGCCGATGTCAACTCCGCCGAGGTGACGGAGTTGATGGATCTGCTGAGACGGCACCTAGCATCGTATTCCGCCTTGATAAGGGACTCCGGAATCCTGGGCAACTGCTCACTGAATAGATCCGAAGCGCACTCCGGATCCAGCCTACCTACTGTGAAGGTTTCAGGAGCCCCAACCCAGCAATCCAGATCTCCCGGGAAGAGTAGAGATGTAGGGTCCGTCTCACGAAGCTGAGGCATCGGCTTCTCCTCTATCCCGGCCTGCAGAGTCAATTCAGCAATCTTAGAAGTACAAGGGGTGGGAATGTCCTCATGGACAACGAACATCATATACCACCCCTTGTGAGGAGTTAGTTTAGTGTTAGCACACTCCCAGTCAGACAGTATTCTGACCATGCCGATTGTGCTTGGTCGCTGGGGAAGATCACCATTTCCCTGGGAACCTTGTCTTCCCTTACCAGAGCTTCCTCCGATAAACGGGCGTATCCCGGGAAAGGAAAAACAAGATCCGCCGGAAAGAACTCGTAGTCTTCCACAGGGCGGATGCCACAACCTTCAATGGTTAATTTACCATTGGCAAAGGGGGCATTGAAGGCGAGACGCCAAGGATTACAGTCCTCGAATGCTGGGAGCTTCGAGGAGTCTGGAATCGAGTAACTCCGTTGCTGTACCGGACCGGAATTGACGAATCCGGCAAGCGACTCCTCTTGTGTCTTCAGTCTCTGAGCCAGAGACTGTACAAATTTTCCAGATGACTCTAGACTCGAGGCGAGATCTCGAGACATCGTCTCAAATTGTGAGTCTATCTTGGCAGATATCTTCTTCATGAGGATATCTGCGAAGGCCTCAGGGTCAAAATCAGGTTTCTTAGATTTGTCCGCCCTCCGCCCTGGGTTTCGACCCCTTAGAAGGGGGAGCAGCCTTCTGAGAGGAAGTCGAAGGTTTGGGGGCCAACGACAACCTGGCGGAACTCAGCATGGTCGGGAGCTTCGGGGGTTTTGACAATTTTGGTAATGTCTTCGTCTTCGCCAAGGACTTCACCTTGGGGATCACCGACCCTGAACGGGCCCCAAGGGTGGAGACTTTAGAGAAGCCTTGGAAGGAGGAAGATGAAGACGCAGGAGAGCTGAAAGAAATTGAATGTTTATTTCTACCTGCCTCACTTACATCCCTACCTTCCTCCTCCGGATCGATGGCCATTGGTTCAACGTGGATGTTGATGTTGGCCACTTCCTCGCACAGTTCTTGCTGTTCTTCCGGCGGGACTTGGGTCTCGATCCTAATCCTGTTAATCAGGGGCTCCGCCACTTCGGGAGCTACTGCTGCAGAGGACCTGGCCATGGGGTAAAGGATGTTACATATGTCCTCTGCTAGCACATAGGGGCGTCCCTGACCAACGTTGCGACCGAAGCCCCCGACCCAGATCTTCAGGGTAGCAAGAGAAGAGGCTTGGCGGGACCGAGGGACCTAAAACAGGATATAATGTCAATATAGGGAATTGACGTGTAAATTCTTTCGTTATAGGAGATGCACTTCAGACCTGTTTGAAATATTCATAAGAGTATGCCAAAAGGTTAATGTACCGAATCATCAATCATGTCTTGGTAAAGGGAGTAGCATACATCACAACCATCGGGATGCCAGACGAGATGATCCTCCACCTCGACTGCGCAGCTGGCATGAGATCTGCATGCTACATGGCCACAGGGTTGCTGTAAATAAGCATTACAGCCCGGCTCCTGACAATGAACCACCTGTAAGAGGAATTGATACATGAGTATCAAAAGTGATAACGCCGAAACAATTTCCGGCGGTGGGGAATGACTAATCTAGTAAAGACTTAAATTAAAAATTTTTCCTTCCAAGCCAGAGTTGAGATCTGGGGTAAATAAAAAGGTTACGGCGGAACGTTCCAGTACAATCAGAACAGGGAGGCCAAGCCTGAAGTCGATCACACCTGAGAACAATTCCGGTGATGCCGGAGCGTCCCGTTTAAATCAACCTCACAGAAATCAACAACCGAGTGGTGGAAAAAGCTAGTTCGCCGGAACGAGGGTTCCGGGACTGATTTCCCTGGAACGTAGTTCACCGGAAATAAGATAAAAACTAAAAAACTAAAAATAATATTCAGCCCGGTATCTCCACCATTCTGCCATAAAAAGGAAAAAAGGGGGGGGGAAAGGCACCGACGCTCAAGCTATTGTTCCTTACTAGGAACTAAACAGCGAGCTAATGATAGCCGCCGGAACGGATCCGGATGGCGGGACGGCGGAGAAGTAGGGGCAGAGAAAACATGGCGACTACAACAGGTCAGGTGCCTAAACACCTTCCACGAAGCGTCATCTCAACCAAAAAGGGGCAAATGAGCATTGCTCTAAAATGCCCCAAAGGGAGAAGCCATGAATATACAATAGACTGATAAATAAGTAGCGAGATAAAACACGTGAAGGCGGAATAGATATCTATAGCCTAGCCTAACCTTCCGAAGTGAACACCTGGCCAGGTAGGCTAGGTCACGCCAGTGAGACGAACGAGAAAGGGGCACCAGCACCGAACCAAGCCTTCCGAGATTTGATGAATCAAACTGGTCAGGAAGGACGGGCAAGCGCAATAACTCGAATGAAGGCCACCCAA
Organism: Macrobrachium rosenbergii; assembly: GCF_040412425.1. Lineage (NCBI taxonomy): Eukaryota > Metazoa > Arthropoda > Malacostraca > Decapoda > Palaemonidae > Macrobrachium > Macrobrachium rosenbergii. The sequence goes on along the minus strand of NC_089782.1, from coordinate 55,240,488 downwards.
GAAAACCTATCTCACCTAGGCCTAGAAGGCCAGGGTAGGAATGAAGACTGGGGCCAACTTAGCCTACCTTCCAAGATTCGACAGTGTCAAACTGGTCAGGTAGGCTAATGGGTGACACTACCATATATCAGACTAAAGGTATATAAAGAATACACAATAACATTGAAATGATATAATAACAAAATTTTTAATGCACCTGCGTAAAGAACAGAAAGGAAAGGATAGGCTAGGCCTCACTTTCCACTATTCTAATTGCAACAATAGTCGTGTGCATCATAAACGAACAAAAATTAAAACTATCACTATTATATGGAGCAATATAAGAAAAAATCTTCCAAGACGTCAGAAGATATAAGAGCATCGAGAGGTTGGGCTGCTCCGAGCCAACAAAGTGTAAGTTATAAAACGGGACAAAAATTGTCCAACCGAGTTCCAAACCAACAAAAATGAATACTCAACTTAGATGAGGATGCGTCCTGATTGATTGAAGACATGATGAAAAATCCAAAATGCCAAAATAATGAAAAAGGGCACAAAAACACAACAGCGAAAAACAACGCGTGTATACCTGAAAAGGTGCTATGAGAGGATGAAGGTTCTGGGTAGAAGTAGTAGTAGCGAGCGGAGTAGGACCGCTGTAACGGCACCCCTTAGGTAGAGGGGTTTTGGGAGAGGAGAGGTCTATTTGGGTTAAACATCTGTGGTAGTGGCTTCCACTTGCTCCTAGATGACATACCGACATCCTATAGGGATGATCGCTCCAGAGGTAGTAACTCTGTATAGCTTTTTTCTCTGGTATATCTAGCAAATATTTATACCTAGAAATGTGTGCTATATGGGACATTTCACTCGGTGACACAGGTCGATCCCAGAAATACCACTGGCATCATAAACCACATTGCTATTTTTATCAATAGCATTTAAAATCCCAAGCAACTCTGCCGTAAAAATAGATGTTAGAACTGGAAGTGCACCTTTGGTGTAAAACTTATTACTAAAAACTCCAAATCCAATGCCAGTGTTGGATTTGGAGCCACCAATATGAATCCTTATGAATCTCACTGTGTTCCATAAATATGGAACAAATCTCTATATCTGTCATATTTTTCTTAAAAGCATAAAAATATTTACGAAAAATGAAATTTCTATTAATTTCCATGGCAGTGGTTACTGACATTTTATAAGGAAGCACCTCATTTCTACTGATATCAGTAGTGCCAAGTAGCTGTTTAAGCCTATACCCAAAAGGTTGTGGACATTTAGGATGCATCTCATAGTGCCTAAAATGTCTTTCACTTGTTATAATTTGAAAGGCTTGAGAACTGGGAAGTCTCTGCATCCTATACCAGTCGCGAAGGATGGATGACTGGTGATGGAGTTGTAAAGGTAACTCCCCAGCATCAACCAACAGGCTTGATATTGGTGAGGTCTTGAAAGCACCAGTGGCCAGTCTAATGCCTGCATGATGTATAGAGTCAAGCATTTGTAACTTGCTGGGGGTTGCATAAGAGTATATTTCACACCCATAAAACAATTTTGATAAAACCAGAGCTTTATGTAACCTTAAAAGTACTTGACAGTCTGCACCCCAGGACGTGCATGCTAATACCTTAAAAATGTTTAAAATCTTCTAACACTTTGTCTTTAACATCTTTAGATGAGACACCCATGTCAACCTACGATCAAAAATTAAACAAAGGAATTTGGTTTCCTCTACACAGGGAATTCTTTGGCCTTTCATATATACAGTATATATATATCTGGGTCTGAATGAAGTCCACGAATACGGCAAAAGTGGACAACAACTGTTTTGCTAGTCAAAAATTTAAACCCATTTAACTCTGCCCATTTAGTGATGCTATTTACTGTAAGTTGGAGCTTTCTTTCAAAAACAGACATCCTTGATCCTGCAAATGATATAGAAAGATCATCAACACAAAATGTTTGCAATACATAATAAGGGATATGAGGAGAAATACCATTGATAGCAAGTGCAAATAGGGGACCGTTCTTCTTGGAATTTACTTGAAAGCGTCAACGTGTCAGAAAGGCCTTAATAAACAATGGCAGTTCTCCTCTAAGTCCTGATTGGTGTATGACTTTATGGATTCCATATCTACATGCTGTGTCATAAGCCTTTTCAAGGTCAACAGTAACACATGATGCTGTTCTGATGCAGACAATTCACATATAGATGACTCAAGACAAATCAAGACATCAGTAGTAGAATGCATTTTTCTAAATCCACACTGTGCAGGTGATAAAATATTATTTTCTTCTAATATCTACACAAGCCTTGCACTGACCATCTTTTCCATAATCTTACAAATACATGATATCAAGGCAATTGGGTGGTAGCTTGCACATAAAAATCTGTCCTTTTCTGGTTTAAAAAAGGCTAAAATTAAAGTTACTTCTCAAACTGATGGGAAACTGTGATCACACCAAATTCTGTTGATAATGCTAATTATGAAAAGCTTAGTGTTCTTACATACATGCTTAATCATTGCATATGGAACCTCATCAGGGCCTGGGGCTGTATCTGTACATGTTGACAAGGCAGAATCAAATTCTCTCTCAGTAAATGGAACATTGTAGGGTTCTTCTTTATTGGATGAAAAATCAAGTGGCTTTTGCTCTTCCCTGGGATGATAATGGAATCCAGGAGCTATTTCTGATTTCTGGGAAACTTTTGCAAAATGGTCTGCTAATTTGTTACTCACTTCCAATGCACTTGCGATGTATTGCCCATTAGCCCTTAGTACAGGGGGAAGGTTAGGAGTATGTATATTTGCCTGCTATTTTATTGACTCTATAGAGGGATGAATAAATTTGTTTGTATTTAGCGTTTCCCAACGTTTTGTAAGAGAGAGAGAGAGAGAGAGAGAGAGAGAGAGAGAGAGAGAGAGAGAGAGAGAGAGAGAGAGAGAGAGAGAGAGATGGTGGTTGGTGAGTGCTTGGTTGTTGGAAGAGGGATGAGGTCGTTAGTTTGTTTACGGCGCTGTCTGTCTGTGGAATATGTGAAGGATTTTTCGGTTTTGGAGTCTTGAGTCAGAGCTAGTGCTGGTCAGTCGTTTGGTCTTGGACAGTTTTTGTGTGCTTTTTGAGAGTTGTTGGTTTTTCTTGTTAGTGTACTGTTCTTGTTGTATATAGTTCTATCTTCTTTTTATGTTTCCTTGTTTTGTTTGTGTGGTTTTGGGTGCTGTGTTGGCGACCGTGGATGCCTTACTCCATCTTCCAGCAACCGAGGATCAGGGTGAGTGTTGTGTACTGTTTTTTGTGTTTTTAAATTCCGCCACATAATATTTGGCGCCCAACGTGGGGCAGCTGGTGGTGCAGCTGCAATTGAGATTAGTGGCTAGTAGTGTGACTGGAGGGAATGGAAGAGGAACTGGTGAGGTTGAGAGAGGAGTTGCGGCTGGCAAGAGAGAGAATGGGAGGCTGAGGGGTGAGAATGAGGAGTTGAGGAGTCAGTTGGAGGAGATGGGGGGAATGCTAAGGAGTGCAAAAGAAGAAATGAAAGGGGAGATGAAAGAGTCAGAAGAGAGAATGGAAGAGAGGATGGATAAAAAGTTGGAGGGAATGATGAAAAGTGTGGAAGAAATGATGAAAGGTATGTTCAAGGGTGTTTTTGGAGAAGGGGCTGTTGGAGGCAGGTCCTCTGGAACGTGTGAAGGGCAAGAGAGAAAGAAAAGGAGGAAGAAGTGAATGGAAGTGTGAGTGATGAAAGTGATGTGGAAATAGGAAGTAAGAAATGAGAGAATGAAAGGCAGGGTAAGGAAAAGGGAATGAAAAGCAAGGAAGGAACAGAGGAAGGTAAGGATAAGTCAGGGGAAGAAAAAGGGAAGAAGGGAAAGGAAAGGAAACTGGTAAGAAGGGTAAGGAAGTGGGAAAGGCAGGAAAGAAGGGAGAGGGTGAAGGCAGTAGTGATAGTGAGGTGGATGGAGGTGAGTGGATAAAAGTGGATAAAAGAGGGGAAGAAGAGTGTAATGAGTAAGATGAATGTAAGTGCGGAAGTGGACTCTTTGTATTCGGAAGAGGGTATGAAAGGACAGAGTGAAAGTAGCGAAAGTGAGAAAGTGAAAAGAAGTGAGAAAGGCTATGTATGTGAGGGAGGTACCCCAGTGTGAAAGGTATAATGAGTATGGAAGTAGGGATGTGCATGATTTCTTTAGGGAGTATGAAAGGTTTTGTCAGGATAAGTATGGGGAAAGTAAGAGAGTGTGGGCACGAGAATTAGGAGAATATTTGACTGGGTTTTTGCTTGATATGTATAGGGTTATTATGAGTGTGGGAGATGTTGAGTATGACAAGGTGAAAGCTAGACTAGTTGAGCAAGCGAGGCGTATGAAAGCGAGTGTTAAGTATAAGAGGAAGAATGAATTTGATGAGGCAAGAATGAAAGCTGGGGAAACCTTGTCACTGTATGCTTGTAGGCTGGAGACGTTGGCAAGGAAGAAGTTTGGGGATGATGGGATAGATGAATGTAAGGAGTTCTTTTATTCACGAAAGAAACAAAGGATGACCATGATTGGTGACGGGCTGCTTTTAATGCTCGCCAGAACTGTGCTCTACACTTTTTATATACTATAATGTTAAGGTCTCTTCGATTTTGTCGGCATCTAGTTAGAGCAGTTCTTGTGGCTTGGTGAAGTAACTGGAGTTCAAGCAACCACCAAGGAACTGGTCCATGTCGGAATAAGCCAGTGGTTTTACGAAGAAAAAGCAATCCAGCAGTGTGAAGAGTACCATTAAGTAAATCAATGGCATCATCAACACTGCTAAACTCATCTGCATCACCTTCGATTTCACTTAATTCCCTGAACTTATTCCAATCTGCTTTATCCAAGCACCAGCGAGGAGATCTATGCTCTGGTGGACTACTATTGCTTTTAATGATTATTGGTGCAAGGTCACTAGTATGCCAGCCATCCAGTGTTCTCCAGTGAAAGTCAGTAAGGCAGTTAGAACTAGCTATGGATAGGTCAATACATGACAAAATGCCTATTTGTATATGAAAGTGAGTAGGCTCACCTGTATTAAAAATCCCTATGTCTTTGTTTTCAACTAGTGATGCTATGAGATTTCCTTTTCTATTAGCTAAAACATCACCCCACATTGGATGTCTACTGTTCATGTCTCCTACAAGAAGAAACGGTTGAGGAAGTTGATTAATCAACCCTACTACATCATTATAGCAGACATCATCATTGGGAGGTAAGCAGAGAGAGCAAATAGTATATTTTCTAGTTAATTCTACTTGCACTGCTACTGCCTGAAGGGGAGTTTGCAGACTTAAAGATATCTGAGGAATGTCATGAAGAATATAAACCAAACTCCCTCCATGACTTCCTACTTGAGGATTATAAGCAGTTCAGTATGTAGTATATTCCCTTGGACAAGGAGTATTAATATCCAACATCGTTTCCTGTAAACAAATAAAAACTGGAGAATTCAATTCAATGAGCATCTTAAGCTCTTTATACTTAGCCCTCAGACCTTGACAGTTCCACTGCAAGATGGTTTTATTTTCTAGAAGACTCTTTGAAAGAAGTCCTCAATTCTGAATTTTTCATTTTATTGCTACTTCCTGATAACTTTTTAAAGGGTGGTCGAGATATTTTTGGTTTTACACTCTTTTTAACATTATGTAGCTTATTTGATTGGCGAGGATTGTGGTGTAGATCAACTGTGATTTTTGGGTGAATTATCTCATTAGGTGGTTTTGATCCATGAACTAGAGACAATATTTCATACCTACTGCTAGGTATTTCAGCATGTCTTGTGACTGGAGGGGAAAAGGAAGGTGGTCTCCCTCTTTTTCTACTGGAAAATGGGGAGGTGTGTTGGTATTTTCCCTCTGTTATGAGAGCATTAACATGCTCTTGAGTATCGAGTTCCTCTCCTACGTCGGGCAGAGAGCACCTGAGATGATAGCCTAGGGCTGCTCATCTTAGGAGAAGGTGCAGAGGGACAGGGAGTAATATCCAAAATTGGAGGTACATACTGATACCTGAATTGGAGGCTGATCATTTATATCTAAACTTATTTTTGCATTCATTGGCCTACCTGGCATTTTTGGTTTATCTTGCTTGCTGATATTTGATTTCAAGGCCTTTGTATAATTCTTTTCCTTATTTAGAAGTCTTCTAGCATAACCCACACTTATATGCTCCGCATCTGATTTTAGTAGAGCAGCTGTTTCCATTTGAAAACGTGGGCATTTTTATCACTGGACTTATGACCAAGATTACAATTAATGCACTGTGTGCCTAATGTGCATTCGCCATGAGCTGGTGCAGAACAGTTGTCACACAACTTGTCATTTTTACAGACTCGAGAAGGATGACCATATCTGAAACAGCTGAAGCACTGTAATAGTTTTTGTTTGTATGGGTGTACCGACACCCTTTCATTTTCTATACACAAATGAGAGGGAACATTATGATCCTCAAAAGTAATAATCATCATTGTGGTTTTTGGAATTTTATGTACCTGCCAAACCTGTTTTGGACACATATATAATGTCTCCTCTTCTTTAGAGTCATATAAATCCCTGTTGAAGATTACCCCTCTTCCATAACTAAAATGAATATGGGGTTTGATATCTACTAACATTCCACTGTCATCTACTTTTAAATTGCAAAGCACAAGTGATTGTGTTTTGGATTTTGCGTGGATAAGAACAGATTTCTTACCAAATCTAGAAATGTCACCATTTCCTATAGTGCCTACTTTCTTTTGCAAATATTTACTGAATTTAAAATAATTATAATTCTCCTCTTTTGCAGTTGCTGTAAGCCACTGAGGGAGTTTAGGCAATCTCTGCAGATTATTTTCAAGAGTCGGAGACTCATTTTCATTCCAGTCAGCTGGGCAATAAACATCTAAATTTCTAGGGAATTTGTCACAAAGTGCTCCCTTTATATTACAATTATGAAAAAGAATACTTTCAATGTTACATGTAGCGCTAAAGGCATTTTCGTGTTTCTCAAGAGATCCAGGCTTCCCATTCCTCATCATCTTCCCTGCAGTTCATAAGTATTTCTAAAATTTTCCCATCTTGTTTAAATAATACAAAAATAGATTCATAATGGCATTCAAGGGGATATTTCATATGCATGCAAAACTGTCAATTTTCTGTGGTGACTTTCATCACTCTTAGAATCTTTCTTTTGTGGAGTTCCTTGTGGAGAGGCTGCCTCAACCTTAGTTTCTTCTTTCTGAGGTGGAATCTGTAAGTCAATACCAATACTCTATTCTTTTCCAAGCCAGAAGTCGCTGCCAGTGCTGGTGAGTCGTCGGATCCAAAGGAGGGAAAATTAGTTGCCAAATCCATGAATTATTGCAAGTCCATGTGCAGAAGTCCAAAAAGTGCACACATGACACCCAAGGGCAGCCCCCACACAGATCCCAACAACACATCAGAAAGGGAAAACCCGGCAGCTTCTACAGCATAGCCTTCCCCACCCCAACACACTGCCAGGGCCCGCGATGAGACCCCAAGATGCCGAGCATACACACACCAGACTGCCACACACAAACTGGCTCACCCACCCATCCAGAACTGTGGATCAGTCAGGTATTTGCATTCTCCACCAATGAACAAGTGAGAGTTGACTCCCAATAGTCCACCCCATACCCTACCCTTTCAGGATAGCACCAATATGCTTGCAGTGGCCCAGGTATAAGCCAATCTGCCTGCTGGGAGTTCTGCCCTCACTAATGGGGACCAATTCCCCACTCCAAATGTACTGGCAGGCTTCCGGACAAAAGTCAGGAGTCCCATCTCCAAAAACCAGCTCCCCCTGGATTCCGATGGTCTGATCCCTGAAGATGGTTCTGCCCTCAAGATAGCAATGGGAAGATCCTATCACTATCTTTTAGGTCCAAATCATATCAGGTGGCGACTCTGCCACCATAACTCTCACAATTAGCTTCAAATGTGAACCCCTTCCAAAACACGGTCCCTTCTCCGACTCACCTAAGCAGTAAAATTTTTCAAAAGTGGAAATGTCCACGCCATTTAAACCAAAATCTACGTTGGACGATTCGTCAAGACCCGGGCCCAAAGGCAAGGGTCCCTTAGACCCTCACCTCATCAAGGCATCCTACTCGAGGGGAGGGCTTAGGGACTTCTCATCACAAGCAGGAAGGGCTGGCTGCTTCTCTTCATTTCGGGCAGGACAAGATTTTATTAAGGGTTACCTGAAGGGGATACTCCCGTCGGAACCTTGCTTTGGCGGACCTCTGAGTGATGTCCCTGTCTCTGTCTGTCTATATCTCTGTCTCCGGAAGCCTCTTCTGGAAGCTTATATACAACTGTATGGGCGGAGCTAATGACAACAGACAATCATCATTCCCATATAAGGAGTTTTTTTATTTTCTACACAATGATTGGTTCCTAATATCCACCCCTTTCTGGTCACGCCATATCAGATTCCAGATCAAATTTTCTGATGCAATGTGGATCAAATATTGCACTGTGTTACAAAGGCATGGCATGAGATATCACGTGGTGTCGTTTCCACAAGAATGGCTTTTCATCGAATCGCTAATTGTGCACAACGTGTTGACAACAGTAACTGACTGGTGAGCAAACAGAGGAAGCAGTCATGTCTTGGAAAAGAGATATTTCTTTTTCAATATATTTCATCATTATTGCATCTACCCATGACACCGAGATGATACTTTTCTGGTCTGATAGGAGCAGAGGAGGGAACTATGCACCTACAGCTTACTCCCCAAATGAGATGTGGCAGACTCTCTGTTATTGGGGAGAGAGAGAGAGAGAGAGAGAGAGAGAGAGAGAGAGAGAGAGAGAGAGAGAGAGGAGAGAGAGAGAGAGAGAGAGAGAGAGAGAGAGAGAGAGAGAGAGAGAGAGAGAGAGGATAACCAGTCACTCTTATCCCATCCACAGCCAACCAGATACCTAGACAGAGTGCTACCTGTCCCAAAAGGAGCTGGGCTCGCTATCCAATCCATAAGCAGCCACCACCAGCCCAAGGACAACATGTTCAAAGCCAGTGGGCAATGTTCTCCAGATAAAACATCCCGCAGGTGATTAACATGATCGGCTCTTGCATGAAAACCTGATGAGCTGATAGGTTTTTACTGAGTGCTAAGGATGGGGGACAATGTACCCCTACTATCATGAGCTCTTGTCTGGGCTGCATACTCACCTTCCACACTAGGTGAGTCACAAGCCCACAATTTGACTCCTAGAGCCAGAAAGGCCTAGAGTTCCTGCACACCCTTCCTTAACTCTTAAGAACTAACTGAAGACATATCAACATTTAAAAATATCGTGATCTCCCCATACAGCATGTAGCACCCAAATGGAAACAGTATTCCACACAGTTCACTACTGAAAAGCCAAGAAGGAAGGTGGACGAAAAAGACTAGACCTACATGACCAACAGTTGCAAGTCTCAATTACAGTTCAGGACAATTCTGAATAAAAAGATCTACATCCTCCCATGTGCCAAACATGAGAGAGCCAGATGACTTGCCTTTACCTATGCCAATGTCAGGGCTAACATCTAGCCTGATGACCTTGTAAAGAATTGTATAAACTACAAGTTGAGACTCCTCAAGGCAGGAGTCATGACTCCCCAAGTTCTGAATCCCTGAGAGAGAAAAGACTGTTAGAGCTTCTGTGGGGTATGAAAGATCTTAAAAGGGAAAAATCTACATCTAGGATCAAAACCCCGCTTAAGATTGATCTACGCCTTTAAAAGCGAGGGCAAATTGCTTTCTAGAAAAGAATGTCTCCTGCCATGCTTACACTGACGCAGACATGGAGAAGAAAGAATCCCCAGAGCTACCCATTGTGCTACATGACAGACAGGTTTAAGTTCGGAATCCGGAGATTTTGAACATCTACCCTACCATACAGGTGTCTAGGATCAGAATCTGGAGATTTTTTAACACATCCCCCGCCATACAGGTGTCTAGGAACCAATGTCCCTTATACCTGTCTCTGATGGTAGAGCTGGTATGCCAATACCTTGGGAATGCCAGAGAAGTATCTGGCCTTCAGCCCTATAGTGAGACTCACCGTTCTGAGCAGCATCCAGGGCATGTGTCCCACCCCTCGTTGGATATGTCCAACAACGAAATTATCCCTGAGGGGAAAGTGCCTACCTGCACTCTCATGTGCGGTTCCTGTCATCCTGCTATAGCCTCTAAAAGGATGACAGGAGACCTAAAAAAAAGTGACATTATTGCAAAGTGAATTGTCCCTGAAACAACTGGAACTTGCACACTACCTCCCTGAGTTTGCTGCTGCAAGAATCAAAAGGGAAGATTCTCACTGCTGCTGCAAATCAGCCTTCCCTGGTTGCTCACTCTCTACTTGGGGGAGAGGCAAAAAATCTTGTAGTTTACTACCGCTAAACTCGAGAAAGAAGGTTGCCCTACAGCGACAGCAATAAGTTTGCCAGCGCAAACCAATGCTTGAACACACCTAAAAAGTAAACCTTGAGGAAAAGAGCTCAATCTGATGCTATCGTGGACTCTTTTTAAAATTTTGGAGGGGAATGATTGAAAGCCCTAAAGACCTCCCCCTGTAAGATTAAAGCTGAGGTACATCAAAGAGGGCCAAAGGATGTGTGAATTTGAGAAATACCCATCCTAGAAATCTCCCGAAAGGAGTTACTCTCTCTTGACTCCTTGCCCACCAAAATTCAGCACCATACACGTCTCTATTGAAGGCGAGGTCCTACGTGAGCTGAGAACAGGCAACAAATGGACTGGAAAAAGAGAGTAAGTATGAGATCTGGGAAATCAAAAGGAGAGAAGTAGATACCCTTTCATTGGGTATCGAGAAGCTGATACCCTTTCATTGGGTATCAACACCTCAGGTTACCAAGAAATGTTGAAGCCAACAAATGGTAGCTGAAGGAAAAGAATGCCACCCTCACATTCTCCCTTCCTCTTCTTCTCCTTACCAACTCCCGAATATGGAAGAGTAGTCCAAGAGTGACAAAAACTCCTTGAAGGAGAAGTCTGGGAATCTCAAAGGGAACAAGGAAATCTTGAATTTCCTGCGTCCCGAAGAAGGGAAGACTAACTGAACCCAAAAGCTCAACTAGAGTACCTTATAGGCCCAAGGTCTATAGTCCACTGCCTGACAAAAACAGGCACTGTTATTCAACTGCACCAACTTTGCCACAGACTTTACTTCATTCTGAAACAAATGAAGTAGTACCCATAGCTGGTAAAATCCTCAGTGTCAACACCAACTTGGTGCCAAAACCTGTCAAGGAACTCAAGACAACCTGTAACCTTGTTGTGGTTTCTCTACCTCTTATGAACCAGTGTTGAATGTACTTTGAAGGTACCATGAAAGAGCAGTGTTTCCAGTTAAACAAATTTGGGAAGTAAACCATACAATCACTACTTGTCCTCAATTTTTTTCTAAAAGTTTCATTTACAAGCAATCCACAACCAGCACAAGGTGCCTCTTTATTCCTGTGGACAACACTCTACTGAATCAATTCCTACCTTACCACATACTAACCTATAATCAATCCAGTGGACACTCATAAATATATACAACTTGATGACCATGAATTTTCTATTCACCTTTTTCCTTCAACAGGAAAATACACAAAGTGAGTACAGTACATACCATTACACCTAAAAACAAACCAACCTCCAATACATGAATCAAACAAACCACTTCAAGAAGATTTACAGGAAGATTTACTCAATTGAATTTTATCACAAAAAAGAACTTAGTACTATATAGTATATGTATAAACAGCTCTTCATACAGTAAAATGTTTTTCCAATATACAAATGAGATAAGGTAAAAGTCTTTCTTTTCAAACTGGTTACGTCAAAATGTTTCAATGAGGAAATCTGACTCATAAATTATCTTTATTTTATTCAACTTCAACAATAACTTCCAGAGCTAATTCCAAAGCAATATTCTCCCTTACATAAATAGGATTCTTAAACTGGTTTTCACAACACCCTCTCTACAATAGCAGTTCTTAAGACTTCCAAGGATTTTTCATGCCAGCATGTCAACTGTCTCACATCCTCAAAATTCCAATCAAAACATCACCTCACAAGAGGCAGACCTTTCCACAACTACTCTTGTGGAGAAAAGTCCATTGTTAAATAAAGAGCTGTGAACAATGGCTAACAATAACAATAAAAATCAAATCAATCAATATATACAGTATATATATACAGTATATATTAATAAATTAATTATAACAAAACCAAAAAACCATACACTAGTTTGTTATGATCTACTGTAGTTCATGGTTCATTTCAATTAATTCTTCAACCTGTACTCCTATGCGTACACTATCCTTCCTCCTTCTACCTCTTTCATTCTTTTTGCTAGTCTTAATGGTCTCCATTAAAACTAACTGTTTCTCTTCTAGCATACTTCCTCTTCCTTATTCTTATCATCTTCTACTCTCTCTTGCCTGCAATCATTCACACGTTCAACCACTGATGCCAAGGTTCATCCCAATGGACTCCCTTCATACTCTATTTCCCTGACTCTGCTCTCCATTCTCTACTTTCACACCTTGATTCATACTAGATTTTCTACATCCCTGATGTGTGACCTACTACCCTGCATATCGCACACCTAGTTCTAGGCCTACCGTAAATCCAGGCAAAGTGACCTGTCCTACCACAATTTCCACATACACCTACATTCCCTTGCAATTCACAATTTCTTGCTATATGTCCTAACTTCCAACATTTAAAACATCTGACTGGCTCCATCTCTGTACACTCCCTCACACAATGTCCTATTTTACCACACACAAAACAGGCTCCTAATGCCACCTACATTCTTTTTTCTTATGTCCTCTTCCACACCTATGGCATTTTATTTTCTTTGCCTCTCTTCTTGTACCACTGGCCATGTTCATTCTCCCGTTCTTATTCTTACAAAATTATTCGTAATTTCCATTCAGTCTTATCCTGCAATCCATACACTCTCCCCACATATGCAGCTTTTCATTCTTCTTGTCTTCCATGTCCTCAAACTCAAACTCTAACACATCATTCCACTTTAATCGTTCATTCTTCCATCTCAACCTTTCCTTCTGCTTTGCATCTACAAACTGTCACACGGTCAGAATGGTAGCCAAAAACTTTTTCACCAATATCTTGTCATTAATATCTTCATCCCCATACTTTTTCTGGCTAAAGTTTGAGGCTGATGGGCATACATTGACACAGTCTTGTTCTTTCCCATCTGTGCATCCTCAAACTCATTCTTCCTTGTATACCTTATTCCCTATTTCACTCCTCTCAACTTATCTATCATCCTCTCTTTAACAACTTCATATCTACAGTATGTCTTCCTACATTCATGATTGTTTGATAAAAGTCCAACCATCTATCTTCCAAAAACTCACCCCATCATTGTAGCCAATGACGCTTACTATCACCATACTTTTCCAAGCAGTATCATACTCCTTAAAGAGGTCATTTATATCCCTCTCACTTGATATAAAGTACTTTCCTGTCTTGGGTACTTTGCTGTGTACCCCTCTTTCACTCTCATATCACTCGAGCTTTCTACCTCTCTGTCCATTCTTCATTCACTTCTAAGTACCTACTCTCGTTCAACTTGTATATTATCTGTCTTTTTCTCTTGGTCTTACTTTGCTTTTACTCTTTTCCTATCCTTCTTATCCTATTATTTGTTTTGTACAGTATAGTTTTATAGATAAATGTGATGTTACTGTCATTAATTTATTTTATTTTTCATGCTATAATTAGTACACTTTTTTGCATTTCAATAAAAGCAGACTGGAAAATAAAATATCAATTTTTGAAAGTAAATTGTATTTTTCCTAACTATACAAACCTGAGGTCCTTTACATTAGGAATTACTTACGGCAAAGCTGGACACAGCCATTAAACTCTTGAACAAAGTGGTCAGGTAGGTGGGGAATACCAGCCCACCTGGATGTAAACATTCCAAGTTGCCTTTTGGTCCAGATTCAGATTGAGGGGTGGATGAGGCGGACAGAAAATGTAATGTAAAGGACCTCAGGTTTGTATAGTTAGGAAAAATACAATTTATTTTCATAAATTGTGATTTGTTCCTACACGATATACAAACCACTGGTCCTTTACATTAGGAAGACTCACTGGTTGGAAGGAGGAATCTAAGTGAGTCTCTTGAACTGACTGGAGTTCTGCACACCTGAGCTGCTACTCCTGGTCAAAAGGGCGAGGAGGAGTACTGTGTCTCTGACATATTGATCTGAATGTAAGAACTGCAAGATCAAATGTCAGATATTCGACCTTTTTGCATGAGTGAGGAAACGTAACTCATACAAAATAGGTGGGAAAAATCTTAGAGTCAGAGGCAGTAAGGAAAACCAAGATAGCGATTCCCTTATTGCCAGTCTCTCCTTCCTCCCCTTGCTAGAGGAAGGAGCGGAATTACTTCTATGATTCTATAAGATAAATAGAACGGGTGCTCGACGTGTAGTCTTACCGCATCAGAAGCCAGATCCAACAAGTATTGGTTCAAGTCCTATTCTCATCCCGAAGGAGGAGAAGTAGGAGGATGGGGAAGGAGGAGGAAAAGAGGCCAATCACTCTCGGTATCCTTCTCACTTCCAGAACCAACACCTTAGGCGAGATGCTGCTAGTCCTCTTGAAGGAGCTGGGTAAGAAAACACAACTTGTTGAGCAGTCACCACAGGGCCAAGGAAAAAAGGTTCTAAGGACCTGTAAGCAAGACCACAGGAAAACAAGAGTGTGGTCTATGAGACCACATCTTGCTTCCAGACCGACAGAAACTTCCGGAATGAGAGGGATGGACCAAGCCATTGACTTCATGAGCTCTCAGGTGGAAAGGACCGGTATTGTCGTCGTCAGCTGCCAAGTACCTCCTTCCATCACTTTATGAGGCCCGGAGAAAGATGTGCCCTTAGACACTTCTTCCTTGGGAGAGATAGTACTAGCGGAAACGTCAACGACATCCAGGTTACGATTGTCGAGCCTTTTCAGAAAGTACCATAGCTCCCTAATAGGACAAAGTAACAACTGATCTGGATCATCAATACAATGTCCAAGGCGGAGGGGAACAAGAAGGGCTCGAACCCAACAATAGATGCCGATGGATTCGGAGTCCACTTACGACATCCAAGAGAGGAGTTGAGGTATTGATCCCCTTCACCTGTTCTTCCATCTTTACGCTAAGGCTGAAGCGAGATGAGAGATAGTCCTAAGAGGGCACATCTCTATCCGACGACTCTCGTAAGGGCGCGTGCAGAGCACGGGACAGGAACCCTAAGCGACAGTCACATGCCAACCAGGGAACAGTTCCCTGAGACAGCAAGACAGAAGAAGCTTCTCATCAGTAGCTAAATCTCAACCGAGGAGAAGAAGGCTACTTCAGATAGCAGACTAGGTCACAAGGGCCTACATTCTTCACAAATGAAAGGGAGAGAAGCAACCCTTGGCGGAGAAGACGAGGAAGTCCAGACTTGCAGAGCGACTCTGACCTAAGAAGAAGTTCTGTCAACGACACCCACCAGCAAAGACGGATTCAGTCCCTGGGACACTGTTGCAGCGAACTTCAAGAGATATCCAGCTATA
The DNA here is from genome assembly GCF_040412425.1 of Macrobrachium rosenbergii. NCBI lineage: Eukaryota > Metazoa > Arthropoda > Malacostraca > Decapoda > Palaemonidae > Macrobrachium > Macrobrachium rosenbergii. The sequence goes on along the minus strand of NC_089782.1, from coordinate 55,224,888 downwards.
TCCGTTGCCACTCGGCGAGAAAGCCTATGCTTGCAAGGAAAGCTGGAAGGTCTCCCAGTCCTAAACACACAGGGATGTACTGCCAGAAGAACCGCTCCTTGTGTAGCTGCTACAGGAGGTTGGATCAAGCAGAACTCTTCTCGATGCCTTGGAAGCAGAGCTACCAGGTCAGGTGAAAGGCGAAGTCTTCCAGCATTTGTCTGTAACTTGGGGTGAGCAATGCTTGTGAACCCCTAGTGAAACAGACAAATACGGAGGGAAAAACAAAGATATCGATTTTTCCCAAAAGACAGCAGGCCTCACCGTAGTAGCCCCTGGATCTGGTACAAAGGAGCGAGAAAACTACCAACTTTGTTGAGCTGGGAGGCAACAGAAAGATGGTAAGGATCTCTCAGTCAAGCAGTCTCTTCATGAATCTTCGTGAGGAAAAGAGTGAAGAGCACGTTCCGTCCCAATCACGCAAACCCGAGGCCACGCTCACCTACTAATACATCCCCACGGGAATGCATCTGGCTAATTGAGCTATCAAGTGTGCTATAGAACACTCGAGTACCTGCAAATGTCGACAGATAAAACAAGAGGAAAAAACGATTCCCTCGTTTGTCAACGAATGCCACTACTGTGGTTTTGTTGTTCAACAAAACCACTGAGTGTCGCAAAACTCATCCTGAATTCTCGGAAGGCCAAAAGGCTGCCTTGAGTTCAGGATGTTCATGAGAAGGTAATAATCATCTCGGTCACACACCTTCAAGACAAAGTATTACAGGTGTGCACCTATTCCTCGATCGGTGAATCCAGAAGTAGACACACAATGTAAGGGGAATATGCAAGCATATTTGACGGTTCCTTCAGTCAAGCATTAGCCTAACTCTTTCCTCATACTTCGAAGAGGAAAGGAGGAGGGAGGAATGGAAGCACACCTCCTTTTCCCACCATGGGGAAGCTTCTGCAAGATGACAGGATACCGAGACTATTAGCTCTAGCCAGGCTCACATTTTCCAAATCGGGACCACAGGAGAAGAAGCGGGATGAAAGTTTGATGAAAAGAATTGCCGAGACCCAAGAGAAACAGATACTTCTCCTGGAGGAATCCATTCCCAGGTCTTGGCAATGTTGCTGCCATCTCCAGGGACTCGATAAGTATCATTTCATCCAGGCATCTGTAGTAGGAGAACTTGTTCGATACTTTTTCTCTCTTCCCTTCTTCCCTCCTCCCTTAAGGAAAAGAGGGTGGAAAGAGACACAGTTATGCGCACTTTCCCAGAAGGGAAGAAGGGGGCTATGTGTTCTGCGATCTTCTTCCAAAGCCTGGGACTTCTTAGGAATTGAGGTGGGCTGGCTTGAACTCAAGGTTGAGGTGAGATGACTAAGATCCAAAGGTCTTGGCTATTGTCCAAAGGACTAAGGCAGTCCCCTGGTACGAACCTTGATCACCGCGGTATCTGGCAAATCTCTGAAAGAGAAAGGCAGAACCAAGTAAAGGTTCGTTCCTAGAGGTCGGACCAACTCGGGACTTACGAAACCGGAGATCCGAATTAGGAGAAAGTCCTTCTTAGCACCAGAATTGCCTACAGATTGCCGTCTGGTATGGGAAGGCCCATCCCTGGACAGGACCAGTCTCCAGAAGGCAGGGTTCTTTCCAGGAATGGTCGTATCCAAGGAGAGAAAGCCCAAAAGTGAAGGATCGTGGATCCATCAGGACTGCCTGAAGGAAACCAGCAGGTGCCCTCCAAGATCACTGCCTCTCATTGCCGAAGACAATACCCTTCACAGCAAGGAGAAGCAGAGAGAAAACTCAGTCCAGGTGAGGCAGAGCCAGAACAACCTGCAGTCAGCAAGACCCTCCGAGGCAAGGGGAATTCGTACTTTGTCGAGGCAGAGAAGGAGCTTGGTGGCTCGACCTGAATGAACTCCTTGTCCAGAGAAAAGTATTAATCTGGTCGAGAACGCTTTCGGAAGCAAGGACCACGGCAGCCCCCGAAACTCTCAGCCGTTCAGGAACTGCAAGGGTTGTGAGTGATGAAGATTATTCATTGGGGGAGCTGCGGTCCTGTCCCAGGAATCCTCGCACTGACGAATCGGCGCGAAGTTCTCCGAAAAATGAGGGAGATCACAACTTGAAGAGGAAGACCCTTGCTGCTTCCAAAGTGTGAAACTCCTGTACCTCTCTCCTTGGATGGAGACCTTGAAAGATCCCAAGAAACCCTCCTCGAATACCTGGTTGTACTAAGAGACAACTGGGGGACCGACACCCAAAGCACACCAGGCAGCTGAACTCCGAAGACAAATTCGTTGGAGCTCTCTCCGTCCGTTTCGCGCCTCTCAGAACAACCGACAGGAAGAAAGAACAGTGAGGAGAAAGAGTACCCCTACCTGTCCTACCAGTAAGACCAGCAGGACAGGCGGACCGTGAGCGTTAATCAACCAAAGGAGATTACCGCCACACGGGGGGAGAAGAGCGCTTGTGCCGTGGCAAAGTGCTTTCCTGAGAAGAGCAGAAAGTTCACTCAAACAGAGCCGAGAACCCGATTCGGAAAAATAGAGCAGGGCCAAGCTGAGCCGCACTGAACCGAGCCGATCACGCAAATGCGATCCAGACTGGGTGGTGTGTGGTGGACTGGGAGGCAGGCGGGGCGAGCCAAGCCAGTCTCACAAACGGGACCAGGGGGTGGGCAAGGGGGGCAAGCTGAGCAAGCTGAGCCAATCGCTCAAACACAATTGGAACTGGACAAAGCGGAACTCCTCTGCCGTGAACTAGCGCTAGTTTCTCAAACTCTAAACTCCTTCGAGGCCAAGGCCCTTTGGGAAGAAGGTTTAAAGGGGAATTCTGTGTCTGCTATCTTGCATGCTCGAACCCTAAGGTTCAAGACACAAGGATGAAACGAGGTCAAGCAACCAAAGCAGCTGGCAGGCAGTATCAAGACACTTGGTGTCTCCGCACCGAGACGCCTGGTTGTCTCAGCACTTTCTCTCGTACCGTGCCTCTGGTCAGGAGAGAGCTCGTGATTCATAGAATTTGAGCGACCTACGAGACTCCCAAAAATCGAGAGCGGCTGCTTTCGGTTTCCCAAGAAATCGAAAAGAGCCAGGCACAGAACCAGTCTTAGACGCACTCGCAGGAGAATGCGAAGCGGACTCCCGAAGGGGATCTCTTCCCTGCTTCTTCTGGTGTTCAAACCGACACGATCGAGACACCAGACTGGGAACCCAACCGAGCACTGGTAAGCACTCGGGGAACGCTTGCAGTGCTGGCAGGAAAAGCTTAGACACCTGGGTACCTCGGCCCTTTCTCTCGCACTGCTCCCGAACTGGGCAGGAGAGAGTACTCTCCAGACCTGATCGGGATACTCAATATTCAATGGAATCTCGAGCACTTGAAGTGGCTCGTGAATGAGAGCCTGAAGCAGCCCCCGTCTTAGAGGCAGAACCTCTAGGACTGGGAAAGGGATTGCAAACTGAGGTCTGTGCACCCGTGGCTCTCGAAACACAAAACCCAGGGGTATGCGCATTGGTTCCCTAACCCGAAGGTCAAGAAGAGCCAATGAGAGACCCACTGCTTCCTCAGAAGGAGGCAGTCCCTAGATGTCCAAGGGCATCAAGGGGATAGAAGCAGTCTTCCTCTCCTTCGGCCGACGGAGGTCTATCCGGTTCCCTGGACCCCCTCGAACCTTGGGAGAGGAAGGGAAGAGGCAGCAGAAGACTATATCGAAGATAAGTTCAAGAAGACAGTGGCCACTTCCACAAGGTGACTTCCTTCACCTTCACGCCGACATCACCTACAGGACAGTGGACACGAAACATCATAACCTCCAGGGCAGCTAGGCAGGATCACAACAGAAGTGGCCCAGGACACCACCACCAGGAGAAGTAGCAGGCACGATCAGGACAGCCGATGCAGGAGCTACGGAAGCAGTTCAGGAGTCAGGGGCTACAGCAATGGCCAGGAACGTCACATGAAAGTCACCAGCAGTGGCAGGAACAATCAGGACGGCTGTGGCAGGAGACCAGGAAGAGCCGCCCAGAGACTGTTGTCGAGTCAACAGGAGCATAGCACAGGAAACAAGACGGAGCAGATGAACCACAGACACACCAGAGGCAGTGCCACAGCATACATGAAGGCCAGCAATGACAGCGATCAATCCACATCGGCGGGAACAGAGTCGGAACGATCCCGAAGTGGAACTATGCCATCCAACTAGGTACTGTGGTCGATCCCGAAGCAACACTGAATGAACGTCGGGACTCCTTCATGCAAAGATATCCCAACTGAGATATCCAGCCAACTACTGCTGTGCCTGCGATGCTCACTGTCAACCTGAAAGAAAAAGCAAAGATGATTAGCAGAGGGAGGCTCCTCTCGTTCCGAGGGGAACTGTCCTACGCAATGAGAGAAGGCCCCTTAGAAGAGGTTGCCCGGCAGCCCCCCCGTGGTCTTTGCCCGACGAGCGAGCGAAGAGGGCAAAGGAGAGAGATCTCTACAGAAGGAGAGATAAGGAATAACCTACAGGGAGAGAGAAGGAAGGAGGGGAGGCCAAAAAGGGAGCCGTAAAAGCTAAACTTACCAACGACGCCAGCAACTTCCCCCTCCACAACTTTCTATAGCGCAGGCAGCACAACAACACTCAGCACAAGTAGAAAGGAAGTAGTCATGCCCTTGTACACGGAGGGCAGAAGCCAAGAAGGGGAGCGAACTCGTACGTCCCAATCAATGTAGGGGAGCGAAGATATTACATCCCAAACTAATATCTCCGAACGTACAGGGAACACCTTCAGTATCTAAATAAAGGGCTACTGGAAGAGAAGCGTTACCACTCGGTCGTACCCTTCTAAATACGCCCTTGGCCATCAAACCCAAGACACAGACGCAGGGGAACAACAGCTTATGCATGGCTATCACAAATCGTAGGTTTGTATTAATAAATATCAAACACACGCAATATATTCACAAAAATACAAAAAGATCCCACTGGGATAATAAAGAGCTTAACAACAGTCAGGCAAAGAGATCCGAAAGAGATCCGAAAACACGTCTGCAACACATGACGGCCCAAAGCAAACTGGAATGCTTACATTCGGGCAGGCGGGTATTCCCGTCTACCTGATGGTAGCTGCTGCCTGACCACCTTGTTCAAGAGTTTAACGGCCGTGTCCAGCTTTGCTGTAAGTAATTCCTAATGTATAGGACTGATGGTTTGTATATTATGTCAGAACAATAAAATAATTAGCATATATTTTAGATATTGTACATTATGCACTATCTTCCAAAAACACTTAAGAGTAATATTTCAAATACATCTTACATTACCCTTGAGAGAGAGAGAGAGAGAGAGAGAGAGAATCGCAAACCTGTTATGCTCATTCTGGGGCCCACCCTGGAATGAGCTTAACGGGTACATTAGTACTGTGCAGTATAACTACACAGTAAATCAATTTTATCATAAAAATCTGTATCTAGTCAAGAGCACAACATGAAAAAATACAGTAATTAATGAATAAATAGTGCTCTATGAAAAAAGTGAATTAGTGATAATTTTAGATATGGTCCATAGAAAAAATTTGCAAATTGGTAAAAGTTCCTGCGGAAAAGTGAAAGAAACGTTCCACAAAAATCCGCAACAAAATGAAGCGCGGAAAAGAGAAGTGTGAAAAGTTGGGTAGCACTGTAACGGTCTCAGAATGGGAGGGCTCTATCTCCTGTTTTACAACGACTGCCTTGGCTCTACATCCCATTTACACGTGTGACAACAGCGTATGTCAGCCATCTTCTCCATTATACTCTGGTCTGTCCAAGTGTTGAACAATCCCCAGATTTTGCTCCTGAAATTGTGTTCAACTATTCATTTTTCAATCATCATAACTCCACTGAAGTACATACTCAGTTTTAAGACCCAGTGCTGTTTTTACTTGTTTGACAAAGTGATAATTAGCATTAAGGGAAAAACATTGGACAATTTTGTTTTTGAAACCCATTACAGTAATACTTCGATCTTACACGATTCGAGTTGCGCGAATTCACACACACACGAACTTTTCACTGGAACCTAACTAATGGGCATACACGTTTTTTTCACAGACACACGAAATTCTCGAGAAACCCTGCAGAAGTGGGTGTTTAATTTTTGAAGTAATTTACAAGTTTTCATGCTTTTATGTGTAAAATCTGTATGTAAAATGAATTTCATTCTTTTATGTGTAAAATCTGTATGAAAAATGCATTTCATGCTTTTATGTGTAAAATCTGTATGAAAAATGCATTTCATGGTTTAATGTGCAAAATCTCTATGAAATTGTTACATCCACATGTGTTATCATGTATATTTCTTGTTTCATTTGTTCTTGTACCAATTATTGGAGATGGAGTAATCTTTTCTCCCTTTGACATGATCTATGGTATGGTTCTCTCCAATTTCTTTGATATTTTGGACATCTGCTTCCATGGGTTTTACAACTATTTTAGGAGATAAAGGTGTATTCTCAGACTGTTTTTGTTTTTGTTCTTTCTTCATATCTTCTGTCTTTGGTCTAACCAAAGTTTCTCTGTTAACCCTTAAACGCCTGTTGGACGTAGCAAACGTCGACTAAAATTGTCTGTTGAATGCCGAGTGGATGTAGCAAACGTCAACTACAAAAAATTTCAACCTTCGGTCAACTTTGACTCGACTGAAATGGTCGAAAAACGCAATTGTAAGCTAAAACTCTTACATTCTAGTAATATTCAATCATGTACCTTCATTTTGCAACAAATTGGAAGTCTCTAGCACAATATTTCGATTTATAGTGAATTTTTGAAAAAAAAACTTTTTCTTACACCCATGTGGTAACTCGGCCGAAAATTTCAGAAACTCTTTCATCATTTTGTCGTAATTTTGCACTGTTCTATATTAGCCGTTACATAAAGTTTTATATATGAAAATGTGCGCAATTTCATGTACAATACAACAGAAAATAACTCATGGTTGTACCTTTTATCAGTTTTGAAATATTTTCATATAAATCACGATAACTGCCAAAATTTCAACCTTCGGTCAACTTTAACTCGACCGAAATGGTCAAAAAACACAATTGTAAGCTAAAACTCTTACATTCTAGTAATATTCAATCATTTACCTTTATTTTGCAACCAATTGGAAGTCTCTAGCACAATATTTCGATTTATGGTGAACTTCCGAAAAAACTTTTCCTTACGTCCGCCAGAAATTCTTTAAATCACGTTGTCGTAATGTTTGCACTGTTTTATATTAGTCGTTACATAAAGTTTTATATATGGAAATGTGCGCAATTTCATGTAGAATACAAAAGAAAATAACTCATGGTTGTTAGCTTTTATCGGTTTTGAAATATTTTCATATAAATCACGATAACTGCCAAAATTTCAACCTTCCGGTCAACTTTAGCTCAACCGAAATGGTAAAAAACGCAATTATAAGCTAAAACTCTTACATTCTAGTAATATTCAATCATGTACCTTCATTTTGCAACAAACTGGAAGTCTCTAGCACAATATTTCGATTTATGGTGAATTTCTGAAAAAAAATTTTTTCCTTCGTCTGCGCTTGAAACTCGGCCGAACATCTCAGAAATTCTGTCGTCATGTTGTCATAATGTTTGCATCGTTTTACATTAGTCGTTACATAAACTTTTATATATGAAAATGTGTGCAATTTCATGTAGAATACAACAGAAATTAGTTCATGGTTATAGCTTTTATCAGTTTTGAAATATTTTCACATAAATCACGATAACTGCCAAAATTTCAACCTTCAGTCAACTTTAACGATGACCGAAATAGTCAAAAAACGCAATTGTAAGCTAAAACTCTTACATTCTACTAATATTCAATCGTTTACCTTCATTTTGCAATAAATTGGAAGTCTCTAGCACAATATTTCAATTTATGGTGAATTTTTTAAAAAAACATTTTCCTTACGTCTGCGCGGTATCTTGGCCGAACATCTCAGAAATTCTTTCGTCTCGTTGTCGTAATATTTGCACCGTTTTATATTAGTCGATACATAAAGTTTTATATATGGAAATGTGCGTAATTTCATTTACAATACAACAAAAGATAACTCATGGTTGTAGCTTTTATCAGTTTTGAAATATTTTCATATAAATCACGATAAATAGAAAAAATTCGACTTTCGGTCAACTTTAACTCGACCGAAATGGTCAAAACTGCAATTGTAAGCTAAAACACTTACAGTCTAGTAATATTCAATCAATTAGCTTCATTTTTCAACAAACGGGAAGTCTCTAGCACAATATTTCGATTTATGGTGAATTTAAAAAAAAAAAAAATTTTTACGTCCACGCGTTACGAATTCATGCATCATTTTGTGATAATATTTTCTCTGTGTTGCTTTGATCGTTTTAAAATTTGTTATATACCAAAATCATCGCAATTTAGTGTACAATACAACTAAAAAAAAATTAAGTCATTAGCTTTAACGTTTTGCTTACAGCGCGATTTGTATACAATTATATACGAGTTTTTTTAGCTGTCATATATTCCAATATTTATATATGATAATGATATTTTTTTCATTTCTGATGGTTGCATGCTAAACTTCAGGCAATGACAAAAACAATGAGCCAAAAATGAACTCTTAATCTTAAAAACTAAAGCGTGCTGTGATTTTTTGAAAAAACTTTTTTCCGCTTCGCGCTAACTCACGAACACCGCATACGGGAGACGTTTTTGTAAATAGGGCTTCGGCGTTAATGGGTTAATAGTTGGTTTCTTCATTTTCGGTGGTGTTCTCTCCAACGGTCTCTTTTTTGGTGTTCTCTCCAATGGTTTCTTTTTATCTTTAATTTCTGGTCCATCACAACTTTCCTCTGCTACTTTTGTAGTAGCATCTTCGTGTGCTGTTTGCATTAATACTTCAAATGAATCTGATAAAATATTATCCATATAATTCGTACCTGTTTCTTTATTTATTGCCAATTTAGTTTTCGTTTGTAAGGCATTTTCTTCTTGGGATTTTTTCTGTTCTGTTACTTCGATCTGTAAGCGTTTCTGTTTCATTAATGGTTTTTGTTACTGAAGAATATGTAAGCTTCTTACACAGATCGTGAATTCCTCTCACTTTCAGTTCCAATTTAGCTTCCTTTATAGATATCCCAGTCCTTTTTGTAAGATTTTCAATTCTGTATTGTACATATAAAACATGCATTCTTTGGACCTTGAGTGATGATCTTGCCCACAGTTTACACACTTTGGCCTACTACATTTCCATTGTGTGGCATGTTTGTCAGAACCACAATAAGCACATATACGTTCATTTAACAGTTTTTGTCATGTGCCCATATTTACTACAATTTTGACATAGTACAGTAGTGGTTTTGGGACGTAAGGTCTCAGGTCTCTACATTGGCCCAAAATTTTTATTTTTTGAGGTAGGTCTTGACCTTCAAATTGTATTTTTGCAATTCTTAATATTTTATTGTTCTGCTTACTTGGTACTATATATATCTCACAATCTTGGACTTTGGGTATCTCATTTTAAGAGAGTCCAAAAGTATATTCTTCTCGACCAGTTCATTATTGTTTTCAGGGAGTACAATAGTACCCTAAATGCTGTTCATAGTGTTATGATTTTTTATAATTACACTTACATTATCAATACTTTTTATTGAAAAATAATCTGATTGGTTTTTTGTTGTGGCTTCTATAAGCCATGTCCTTTTTTTTATTTACCTGAATGACATTTCTGTTGTTGGATGTCTTTTTAATAAGTAGTTTTCCAACTTTAAGGCTGAAATTTGTTGTTCTGTTTCTATGAAACCTTGACCAACTTCCACTCCCAAAGAGGGAGTCAAAGTGAATCAAGGTTCAGTAATGTCAATGTTTAGTCTTTTTGAGTGTTTTATATGGTATTAAAGTTTTAATACCACCCTGATTTTGATTATTTGGATTATTCAGGGAATTGTCCATTTCCATGCCAGATTTGCTCTGTACCGGAGCAGTGGTCGTCAACTGTGCCAGAACGGTACCATCAAAGGCCCCAGGGGTACTCGAATCCTTATAATGACTTGTCATAAAGATTAGAGGGAGAAAAAAATGTAAACGTGAAAATCTTGAAAAGATATCATCGGCCTTTCATGGAGTTTGTTCTTCCACCAAGGGCACAAGAGAGAACCAACTCCCAAATGTCCGCGTCCCTATCCTATCCCACAGGGGATGGCACAATATGATTAGTGGCCCAAGTGTAAGCCAAACCTGCTTGCTAGGACTGAGAGTGTTACAAGAATACAACCAACCCCACCCTAATCATATAATGGGCAAACCAGATAGAATGCCAAGAGTCCTAGCTCTAGAATCAGATCCCCCTTGGAATCTGTCATCCAGCCCTAAAGAGCAGTTCTGCCTTTGAGCTATCAATCTGATATCTCTCAGGTCCAAACATTATCGGGTAGTTCATGGTCCTACCACAGTTCCCACTACAGTATTTAGCCTCAGATATAAACCCAATCCCAGCTATGAGATCTTTTCCTACTTATCAGGTCCAATAAATTTTACAAAAGGAGGAAAGTTCCACAAACTTAGTCCAAAGAAATATATATGTGAGACTCTTGGACTCAAACCTGGGAACAAATTCCTGGGGTTCAAGAGTCCCCTCACCATGTCAAGGTGGTCCCATATCAAGGGGGAGTAGATATCCTACCTGAAGGGACATCCACTAGCCAGGTCTCCACTCCGTATCACTGCCATGTTGCCCAATGACTCGACAGGCATCTTCCCACCATCAGCAACAAGCAGAAGGAATGCAGCCCCTAGCATCCTCTGCCCTTCTTCCTGTCCTTGCCCCCTTTCCTGGAATGGGAGGAGGGCTGAAAGGGGTGTGACTATACACCTTTAGCTAAAAAGGCAGAAAAGACTGGGTACCTCTATGAGGTGCCAATGAAGTCTGGGACTTCCACTGACCTGAAGAGGATGGGCCAGCCTTACCCAGAGGTTGGGCTGCACTGCCACATGAAGACCTGGAGGTCTTCGTCACTGCATGGTGAACAAGCACGTCATTATTCTCGACACAAAGCCTGTCTACTGCGGCCTCCACCTCTTCTCTAGCAAAGAGGGAGGTGGAACCCAGTACTGGTCCATTCATGAGTGCCAATGCCAACTCTGACCTGACAAACCTGGAGATTTGAGACAACACTGCATCTTGCCTTTTAAGAACCAGGTGGGCTAGGTAGGTGATGGCCCTGCCTCCAGACAACATAAGTCTCCTACACGTATCCTCTCCTTCAGGCGTACGGGAACCCAAAGAAGAGGATACAATCTTGGCCACCTCCAGTGACCAAAGAAAGATCCAGGAGGACTGTCTGGAATGCTGCCATGTACGTCAATTCCAGTGCCACTGCTGCCATCTGCAAGAGGTAGATCCCTTCTGTATGGAGTCACTCCAGACCGGGACACAGACAAGGCAGGTCTAGGTCTACCTGTTTGGTCGGCAAAGGCCTCTCCGAGGTACATAGTATTTCCTCTGGCAAGTGACAGGCAGAGGAAGTGCCTTGCTCAACTGGTTATACCTAAGCAAATTCTCCAGCCCAGACACATAAGAATTCACCTGGTCTAAGATCCCCCTCGGGAAGTCTCGACCAAAGCAAGTCCATCGAGACCCTAAGTTCATTCTGAGGTCCCCAGATAGACTTGATGGCTGAAAAACAATCTACAAGAAAAGTCAAGGTCTCTTCCTTGAGATCATTATACTACCATATCAGACTAACAATCTCTATAAAATGCCTCTGTAATTCAGGGGTGTCTGAGTCATGGGAAGTAGGACCCTCGTGTCCCTCCAGATCATGGTCCTCCCAAGTCATTCCCTCCACAGGAAAGGGACAAAAGCCAGAGCCCCCTGGCAATCTCTCAACCACTTGAGCATACAACTGGTCTGGTTTGAGGACTGACCCTGGAACATATGCTTCTGAGGACAGGGTGGGATGGGATTGAGAGTGGTTCCAGTCCCAAGCCCTAGGCGTGTCTGGCTCCCAGCTCCCAGCTCCCAGTTGCCGGAAAGCCCTGAGGAGGTGGAGGGAACAGGTGAGGGGTTGCAAGCACCCTTGCCCAGCCTGCTAGAGGCCAAAGTCCCAGCAGGTGAGTGAGGTTGTGGGTGGTTGTTAACCTGTGGTGACGACAGCTGTCCAGTGAGCATGCTCCAGTCTTCTTAGAAGCTGTAGCTTCCACAGGTGAAGAAGACTGAATGGGGACCTCCTCTTGCCTTGCCCAGGTGACCAGGCAGCCATTCTGGGGCCCCTGGACTACTCTCTTTGAAGAATGAGAGGGGGGGGTGAGGGAGAGCCTGCCCGCTCTCTACTCACTTTTTCTCGCTGGGCTGTGCTGGCAGCCAGGCCTGGGTCTAGACTGGGGACCCTTAACCGGCCTGTGCAGACGAGCTACTGGGGACAGGACCAGTGCACCAGGGGCCTGGAGAACCCCAGGCAGCGGTTGCTCCCGTGCGCTCGGCAACAGGAGCAGAGGAATTCAAGGAACCACTAGTGAGAGATCCAGTAGCCCTCTCTACGGGAGAGGGCTGTCCGTTAGAGGCTCTATGAGACTTCTTGCGGGAGGGGCGAGGCAGCCTTTGTCTTCCTCCACCTGCTAGCTTTGGAAGAAGGGGAGGAGGCAACAGCACTCGACAACAAAGATGAAGATGATGACGATGACTTCCTTCTCCTCTTCTTCGACTTCTTCTTCCCAAGATTGGCTTCAGACAGCAGAGTGTGGAGGAGGATGGCACCAAGCGATGACATTGACAGCAACACCTGAGGGCACATCATCGCAGGGATGTGGGGTGATGCTACAGCCATAGTGATTGCCCTTGAGACAATGGATACTGTAATGTAGAAGTTGTCATGGTTATGGAAGTGGCAGTAACAGGAAGGCCTTGTACAACCTTCAAGGGATCAATAAAACCAGACACACTTGGCTCTCCTGAGAGACCTAGGGAGGGCCACAACTCCCCAACTCCCTCAGGCTCCACAGCACCTGCAACAAAAGTCAGGTTAGGGGAGACAGTCTCTCCCCACCCTGAGAAGGAGCGTCCCTCTGAGGACAACTCCTTGGAGTGTAGCGAAAATGCCGGGGAGGAATCGGGCTGATCATCTTCCCCCTTAGGTGGCTCTCCACTGATGAAGCAGTAAGAGTCAGCGAAGGGGAAACCACTCCCTCAATAGTGGTAACAATAGGTGGAAGTTTGGCCAGGGGTAAGAAAGAACCACAGGGAGAATCTTCAGTGTCACTGGCAGAGTACTGCAATCTGATGACACGGGAGAAACTTGCTTCCCTCTCATCTTCCCCCCCAGCAAACTTCGCCCATTGTTCAGAAGGCTAAACCTGACACTTCAAACAAGGACTTGATTGATTACTGTACATTCATGCCTTCAGCGTGACACACATACCAAGTGTGAAGATCAATCTTGACTGATGAGAGGAACAGATTATAGGGTTTGTCTTTCCCTGGGCAATCCTGAAGGGTTATTGGTTTCCTCTCAAGAGCAGGCAGTTTTTAAATCAGAGGTTTGCATATTCTCAACAATATAAGCAAGCAAACAAGAAAACAACAAAAGCATGAAAAGCAAGTGGCAGATGGGCAGAAAGGGCAGCAAACATCTTCACTCAATGGCAGCCAAAAGCAAAGTGGAGTGCAGACTGATGAGTGGGAGGGGCTCCCCCTCCACTGTTGGTGGTTAACGGCCTTGTCTCAAAGTTGAACGGCCATTGTCACGTTTGCAAGGTAAATTCTATATAAAGAACGAAGGTTATAATTGATGTAGAACAAATTATTAAGTATATCAGAGCATGAAGCTGAACCACCACCAGAAGCAGCAGGCTGCTACGTGTTTGATGATATATGTAACAAGAATTCATACTGGCAAGGAAAACTAATCCCATTTGCTTTCATGGAGGCCTATTGACCAATGGGTTTGAATCAAACAATAAAAACATTAAAAATCAAAAGGAAAGGGAAATACAGGCAGTCCCCAGTTAACGGCAGGGGCTACATTCCCAGGCGAGCGCCACTAATCGAAAATCACTGATAACCAAAAATCACAGATAATTATGGTAATAAATGGTGTTTGCGATGTCCCAAACGCAAATAAATTGCTTATCAGCACCGTTAACTGCTTATCAGTGCAAATAAACCACTTATTGGTGCTGTTAACTGCTTATCAGCGCCGATAAACTGCTTACCGATGCCGATAAACCACTTACTGACGCAGAGAATCGCTTACTGTCACCAAAAATCTGGTTAATGACATCATTAACCAAGCACTGTAAAACCGGAACGCTGTTAACTGACGCCACCGATAAGCAAGAGATGCCTGCACTCTAACGTTTAATCATCAAAATTTAAACAACACAGGTTGGGCATAGTCCTTAGAGACATATCAATAGGTGGGCAAGGCCTCCCCCCACCTGTTGATAGTTAACTACCGTTTAGTAAAGTTTAGATGGCCATTCCAGCTCGCGTTTGCAAGCAAAATCCAATGTAAAAAACAAAGGTTTATATTTGTGTAGGAACAAATTAAAATTTGTACATAGCTCCATATAATGTACATACCTCCATATAATTTAATCATGATCATAAAATCCAACAGCACAAGCTTACACTCTACATAATCGAGACAGAAATAAAACAGCATCTTTCCTTTAAGCATTACAAATTGCTCTGAGAACAGTGAACAATTCTTGGGAAATCTTTGTGCAACAAGAGAAATTAAAGGAAGCAGAATCATTCTTATTCTCACTGCACTGTTCAAAAATAACAAAGCAGTTACAAACACACACATAAAACTGACATTCACAAGTTAACACAGTAATTAGAGTAAACTAACCTGAACCTTTCTTGGCCAGCAGTGTCCCAAATCTGTAGCTTGACTGACTTTCCTCCAACATTCACAATTTTTGATCCAAATTCAACACCTATAGTGTGGTTACTCTCCGCTTTGACTACAAAAGAAAAGATACTAAATAAACAATTTTCAATTTTAAAGTATATGAATATTTCAAACCCTGCAAATTTTCATAGTAATTTGTACTTTTCCTAACATACAAACATGACAAATTTTTTAAGTAATTTGTATTTTTCCTAACTATACAAACCTGAGGTCTTTAACATAAGAATATACTTCAGCGCAGCTGGAGACCGGTCATTTAACTTTAAACAAAGCGGTTAAGTATGTAGTTGACTACAGACTGCGGGTGGGAGTGCCACCCAACCAGTCGGTATGCATTCACTTTGCCTTTTGGCCCAGGGAGCAGAATGAGGGGTGGCATGAGGTGGGCATTAAACTGTAAAGACCTCAGATTTGTATACAGTAGTTATGAAAAGTACAAATTACTTTATAAATTTGTCATTTGTTCCTATACAATATGCAAACCATCAGTCTTTACATAGGAAGATTTACTTCTTTGGTGGGAGGATTCAGAGTAAGCTTCTGAAATGACCAGTAGTTTGCCTCACCTGGGCCTCCCCCCTGGTCGTGTAACAGCAAAGGAAGGAGACCATGCGTATTCCAATATGTAGGCTCAACCTATATGATCTGCCTCTTTCTGTGAGAGAGGAAAGATAAAAGAGAGAAGGGAGGGGGGGCCAGTACCCCACTCACATTCACTCTTGCCATCGAACACCTTAGGCGAGATGTAAACTGTTCACTATGGGAGCTGGTGAGCTACACAACTTGTTGAGCAGCCACCACAGGACCCAGGGAAAAAGTGTCCCAGGGCCTGTGGGCAATGTCCTCAAGGTAGAAAGACGTGGGAGTGGATAGCCTAGACCACTTTCTGCCTTAATACCTGTAGAACCAACAGGTTCTTCCGGAATGCAAGGGACGTACTAATGTCCCTATCTTCATAAGGTACTCAGAACAAACTACTGGCTACATGTTGGGCATAGAGTCCACTCGCTGATAGCCTCACGAGGCTAGAGAGAAATCATGTTCTTGAGCGCTTCTTTCTTAGCCAAGCCAGTACTAATGAAGAGTCGTCGACCTCGGGCCTGAAATGTCGAGTCCTCTGAAGATACTACCGTAGCACTCTTACTGGAGAGAGTAGTACCTTATGATCACTACCAACTGGTTACCAGATGGGAGTGAATGTGACTCAAGTCTTTGCTACGAGTTCCAGGACAAACCCGCGCATGACAGAACCTCATCTCCTCGAGTGCTGCAGTCTTCCTCGATGCTGAGACCTCACAGACAAAGATGACTAAGCAGAAGACCTTCTCTAGGTGATCTTACTTGTGAGTCTGCATCACCTTTCTGGGACCCTGGCACCACTCCCATACGAGAACATGCAGGGGGTGAGGTTGCGCCTGTGCACTTGGCCTTCACCCTCTCTCATTAGGTTGGTCCCGGGATCATAGACCAGGGGACCTTACTGGTGTCACAGGAGTCCATAGGTCTCTGCAGCAGCAGAAGAACCTTTACCTGCCTGGGGAAAGATTTCTCATGGCTGATATTGGTGACACGGGGGTCTACTGGAGCCAGTGCACCACTGGTGACACAGGTGTCCATGGAGAACCGTGGTACCTCGTGCAACAGTTGCTACTGATATTCGGGGTCCGAGGGGCAGCAGTGGTAGGTTCTTCACTGGTACAGAAGGTGACTTTTGGGGACAGGTGTCGGAGCCACGGGTGTCCATGGAGACCCGTGCCTCTGTTGTTCCCGCAGCACGGGGGTCCAACGAGCCCTGTACAATGGTCCCCATGTCTGTACACAGGGGAGAGCAATTGGGAGATCCCTTTGCCTCTTCCGAGGTCTCAAGATTGTTCCATGGGTGTTGGGAGATGTTTCTACCAATGACCATGGAAGTGGGACGATGGAACTACACAGTGACAGCTTCTGTTGTGTTGATGTATCGTTGGGGGTTTCCAAAGATGGGAAAATCCTGCGTAAAAATGTGCCTGGCTAACAGCTCTACCAAGTGTTTAACTGGCCACTCGTACACCTGCACCGCCAACATGTAGAGTTGAAGGGAAACCAGTCACCCCCCCAACTTGTTTGTTGCCCAAAGTTACTCTCGCAGTGATGGGGGTGGGGGTATTGACACTCATCAGCACCACAGAGTAGTTTGCCAAGATCCTGAACCTCTCGAAGAGCTAAGAAAGCTGTCTTGAGTTCCAGAATATTGATGTGGTGTTTGCCGTTCCAGTTCCACTCACCTGAAAGCATTAACTCTTCCAAGTGTGTGCCTCATCCCTTGGTCGATGCACTTGAGAACAGAAGCATGATGGGAGGAGTCTGAAGAGACACTCCAACGAGGTTCCTGTCATCTAGCCACCAGGGTAATTCCCATTTTCCTTCCTCCCTGGGGGGAAAGAAAAGGAATAGGGAGTCTCTTCTCGAAGACTAGAAATCCTGCATTCTTCACTGAAGGGAACAAGGAAGAAGCCACTCATGAGGACCCAGCTTACCCCAAGGGTGACAGGTGAATGAAGACGACTTGTCACTGTCAAGCTGGTTGTTCCTGTAAGACAGGAAGAACTGTACTCCTCTCTGCACCTGCTGGTATGAGATCGGGCTTCTCAAATTTGAACAAGACAGCAGAGTCTCAGCAAATTTGAGAAGTTGTTTCTTGTCCCCACACAAAGATAGATATATATTCGAAAATATGCATCCTACCACTGAGTACTAACTGTACCGTCTTCAGCACTGAAGTTGAAGATGAGTCAGGAACTGAAGTCTGGAAGTTGACTGCATATTGGAAAGGGGTGGCGGGAACTTGAAGGTTTCTGCCCTGTATGGTGCCATGTTGCTTCATGGCTTGTCAGATACCCCTCTTAAAAAGCAGAAGGCAGAAAAGAATGCGGCCCCTAATGTCGTTCTCCTTTCCCCATATCCCTCCCCCTTCCTAGGGAGATAGGGTTAACAGGAGCGCTGCTGCGCACCTTTCTGGTAGGGTAGAAGATGACTGGGTATACCTTCACGGCCCCATAGAAGCCTGGGGCTCCCTCAGAACTGGAGAGAAAGAAACTGTTTGGCCTGAAGCAGAGATGTAAAAACACGCAAAGACCTGGGGGTCTTGGCCACTGCCAATGAGCACAGAGATCAATCCCTGATCCTACCTCTGTCACTTGAGGAGTCAACTTCTACCACTAGCCAGAGGGAAGTGGAACCCTGTATTGGTTTGTTCCCGAGAACCAGTGCCAACTCATAACCAACAAACCTGGTAACCTGAACCTAGACAGTGCCTCTCCTCTTGGCACCATATTCACACACATGTTAGCTGTCTGGTGGGCTAAGTACAAAAAGGTTCTACTGCCAGACAACATCAATCTCTTGAATGTGACTTCCTTTCCTGAACTATGAAAACTTGAAAAGGAAGAAATTATCTTGCCATGTAATGGAACCAAGATCCATTCAGGGAACTGTATGGAATGCTGCCATGACAGTCAATTCCACTGTCACTGCCCTGTGGAAGGGAAGTTCCCTCAGCAGGGAGGTGGTTAGCAACGGACTCGAATGTCAAGTCAATCTGTTTCATCGGCAAAGGACTCACTGGGGTATTGATTCTTCTGGAGATTCAAAGGCTGAGGAAGTATCTTGCATGATAGAAGAGACCCCGAGTAAATTGTCCTGATTTTACAAGAGAAAATTCACCTGACTAAAAAAAAACCCTTCAGCAAGTTGTGACCATGATGAAATGGCTGATGAACAGTGTACAGTATAGGGAAGCTAAGTTTCTTCCTTGAAATTGTAAACTGCCAAATTCACGGACAATCCCTGGGAAAATAAACTCAAGAGGCACCCATGTACAGCATACCACTAAAGTACACAATTGGTCCAGTCCGCAGACCAAATCCGGAGTGTTCGTTACTATGGTTGGGAAAGTATGGAAACGCGGATGTTTCCAGTCTCGAACCCAAAAACTGGCTCATACCTCAGAAGACTCCAAGGAGGCAAGAGAACAGGTGAGAGAGTCTAGCACTCTTACAATACTTGCCAGAAGCCAAGGACCCTGCAGGTATGTAATGAGTGGGCGGTCATCAACTTAAGTTGACGACGGCCATACAGGTCTGGGGGCGAGCAAACGTAATCATGCAAACATGCACGAAAGTTATCCCCAGGTAAGCAGGCTTGTTCATTCAACACAGGCGAGGGCTGACTCAGGGAGAGCGATTGTGCACTCTCAGGCGTGAACGCGGGCTATCCTGAAGATGTGCTAAGTCTTCTTTGAGGTTGCGGCCTCTGCAACCAAAGATGATCAAATCAATGAAGCTTTTGGTTCCTCCTTGGTCCCCAAAAACTTTGAGGGCAGACTTACGATCCAAGGAAGCAGCCATGGTATCTTCCCAAGATCACTGACACATCAGTGACACAATCTCTGAATAAGTTCGCCGGAGATCGGGGGTGTCCATGCCGTGAGGAAAAAACCCCAAAGCCTCTCCAGGTGACAGAACCCCCTAGACTACTCTCGGCAAGAGAGAAGCCTTGACAGAAACCCCAGACCTTCTCTCATACACTTGAGCATATGACTGGTCTGACCCTGGGATCAAACCTGGAGTGTAAGCTTCGAGGGAGAGCTGCTTTGGGACCCAATCATGAACCCTTCTGTCCGACTTGAGTCTCCTGGTGTGTAACCAGGAGGTGGAGGGGCCAAGCACCTGGGCCAAGCACCTTTCTCTGATATGTCAGTGCCAAAGTACTGACAGGAGAGGAAAGTGGTGATGACGACTGCAGGGGTCTAAGAGAGCGAAGCCGCTCATGCTAATGCGGGCGGGGGCTGTCCTGAGGAGAGCAAACAGGTTCATGCAAATGTACACGGATGCTATCCCCAGGTAAGCAGGTTTGTTTGCAAGAAAGCAGGTGACAGCTGACCAGGGAGAGCGTTCGTGCACTCTCAAGCGTGGACTTGGGTTGTCCTCTCAACATGACCGAGTCGTCTTCGAGTCCGTTGCCTCTGCATACGAACAGGACTGTATGGGGAATTTGTTTGTAGCTTCTTCAGGTGAGCAGACTGTTCCTTAATCACGAAAGTATCACACATTAGCTACTTCCACTACCTGAGAAATTAAAAAATTTCTAGCTAAGGTAGGCTCTATACCAGCCCGTGGAGTAATATCATGATAATAGTAAAAGGTAACTCAAGATTCCGAGGAAACCCGAGTACCTGTGGTGACACAAGTCTCTGACGAGACCTGCGTACCTGGAGCTACTAAGTAACAAGTGTATCGATAATCAGTTGCTTTCTCTACCCGAGTGTCTGGGAAAACTCGAGCAGAGGTATGCTATTGCCAATTCGTGGAGGTGACTCCACGATACTGGTAAAGGCAACTCGGGGTTTCTATGAAACCTGAGTACCCGGATTGGCACAGTTCTCCTTGGAGGTATGAGCACTCGTAGCTTCTGAGTCACATACAGGACGATCTTCAGTTGCTCCCTCTACCCAAATGTCCGAAGAAACATGGGCGGAGGTATGTTATTACCAATTCGCAGAGGGAACTCCACAATACTGGTAAAGGTAACTCGGGGTTTCTATGAAACTCAAGTACCCGGAGTGACAGTTCTCCTTGGAGGTCCGAGCATTCAGAGCTTCCATGTCACGTACAAGACAATCTTTGGTTGCCCCCTCTACCAGAGTGCCTAAAAGAAACACAGCTGGAGGTATGCACTAGTCCGGGAGGTGAACTTCTGGAATTAGTATCGGTGACCTATTCAACGTATCATAGAGGCAATCTCTCTCTCTCTCTCTCTCTCTCTCTCTCTCTCTCTCTCTCTCTCTCTCTCTCTCTCTCTCTCTCTCTCTGTCACAGACAAATCAGAATGAGCAAGTGGTAACATACAGCGTAATACAGCAGGTACTGCTAGTGAGAGAACCGGTATTTCCAAAGTCCCTCGAGCTCTACAATATCTGGAAAACCTAAAACATTATAAATGTCAAGTACAGTAATCACTTTCGGAATATAAACCTTCCCTCATACTGCAAAGGAATAAAAACTCTTCGAAAAAGACAAAGTAGTATTGTAGAGTTGTAAGCGGAAATGAGAAACCAGTTTAAGCTTGTTGCCTTGGCAATGTAAAAACCAGTTTTACCATTCTCATGGTTAATATATAAAGTTGTAGGGTTGCGTTATATCAAAGTGAACAATTATATCAGAATACTGAATACGCAACACACAAGGGGTTGAATGTGCATTATATCACAAAAAAACATTATTCTCCAGATATAGGCAACAAGAGCAACACACTAAATATGTATCATGAAAACACAGAATAAACAAACAAATCAGTCGAATGGCAGGCACAGAAGGAAGAGACATCTCTCTCTCTCTCTCTCTCTCTCTCTCTCTCTCTCTCCACAGCCAAAAGCAAAGTGAACGCATACCAACTGGGTGGGTGGGACTCCCACCCGCAGTCGGTAGTCAACTACATACTTAACCACCTTGTTTCCTGTAGAGTTAAATGGCCAGTCTCCAGCTGTGCTGAAGTATATTTCTATGTAAAGACCAATGGTTTGTACACTGTGTAGGAACAACTGAAGTTCTTTACATAGGGGTATTCAGCTTGAGAATGTGAGCTGGAACAGTCATTTAACTTTCAGACAAGGTCGTTAACTACAGCTGACCCTGGTATTCGTGGGGATGCGTACAACAACCCCCTGCAAATAGCTAAAGTCCACAAATACTTGACACCCCTCTAAAAAGTTTATGACTGCCTATTTTGATAGTTCAAACACCAAAAAACCCCTTTACAAATGCTTATACCTGAGTATTTTAATAGTTTCATCACAAAAAGTGGATTTGGTCACGAAAATTACATGAAAATACGTGTACTACAGTAATTTGGGAATATTTCTCTATGAAAAATACAGTGAGTAGGCAAATTATATGTATACAGTAAACCCCCGTATTTGGGGGGGGGATGCATGCCACAAACCCCCCCGTGAATAGTAAAAATCTGCAAATAGTTAACACTCCCCCTCTAAAAATGCTTATAACTGCCTATCTTGACAGTTCAAATACCAAATGTATACCTTAAACTAGCATCCTACATCAAATATATATACCTTAAACCATTATCCTATTACTATACTAATCTTTGAAATGACATAATTAATATCATTTCAAAGTCATCCTGAACATTTTACCCTTAAAAATATATATGTACATACTTCTAACCCTTCCAGCCAATACAGAGAGAGAGAGAGAGAGAGAGAGAGAGAGAGAGAGAGAGAGAGAGAGAGAGAGAGAGAGAGAGAGAGAGAGAGAGAGAGAGAGAGATTTTTAAGTATCCCTATAACATCTGTGGGGAACATTACCTCCTGTTCATGGGAAAAGACTGGGAATGATATGTATTTGTTCAAGATTTTTAATAATTTATTATATAAATGTGAAAAGTTGTAATTATAGCACGGAAAATATGAAAAAAATTAATAACAAAATATTGTCACATTATCTATAAAACTACAGTGAACAAAACAAATAACCATATGTTACATATGCATAAAAAATCTATATTAATGAGAGAGAGAGAGAGAGAGATATATATATGAAATGAAAAGAACATACAGTAATTTAGATTAGATGAGAGAGAGAGAGAGAGAGAGAGAGAGAGAGAGAGAGAGAGAGAGAGAGAGAGAGAGAGAGAGAGAGAGAGAGAGAGATTTTTCAGTATCCTTTGTAGGGTATTTGACCACTAAGTGGCAACATTCATTTGACCACCGAGTGGCAACATCTTCTATCCTTGTGGTCAGTATGTCAAGATATTTGACATATTTGACAGGTTACACCCGGCCCCCTCGCTCCAAAGCTTTCGGAATAAGACGAAGTAAAGAATTTATACTGAACTAAAATCTCACTAAGTCACTATATTTTCTTTAATGAATTGATATTTTGCTGTGTTTAGTACATTAATATTAATATTTGAAAATTAGTAAATCATTATTTATCATAAAAAACAAATAAACATACATATTACATATGCATAAAAACTCTCTCATCTCAGTAAGAGAGAGAGAGAGAGAGAGAGAGAGAGAGAGAGAGAGAGAGAGAGAGAGAGAGAGAGAGAGAGAGAGAGAGAGAGAGTTATTATTTTCATTATTTAATGTTATTATTTAACCCTATTAAACTTAATATTAATATTTGAAAATTAGTACTATAAATCATTATTTAATCATAAAATGTATATGTAGGCACAGTACAGTATTTAGTAACAAAAATATGGAAATGCAGAATATTGCTCTGTGAAAAATCTGCGAATTGGTGAGTCTTCCTGCGAATAATTTATTGATAGGTTCCACAGGAAATTCTGCAAATCGCTGAGTCTACGAATTGTGAGAACACGAATCCGGGGGTTTGCTGTATATGTTCCACCGAGAAATCCACAAATAGGTGAAGCTGTGAATCTGGAGCCGCAAATAGGCAGGGGTCCCCTGTAGTCACATATAGGGTGAAGCCCTGCCCACCTGTCGGTAAGCACTCCAATTTGCCTTCTGGCAGAGGTGCCAGGATGAGGGGTGGCTGAGGTGGGCCATCAATGTAAAGATCTTCAAGGTTTGTTTATAGGAAAAATAGCAAATATTAAAATTAATTTGTATTTTTCCTAATATACAAACCTCGAATTATTTATATAGTATTTAGCTTGCGAATAAGAACTGGAACAGCCATTTAACTTTCAGACAAGGTTGTTAACTATCGACAGGTGGGGAATGCCCTGCTCACCTGACAATATGCACTCCACTTTGCCTTCCAGTCCAGGTACGAGTGAGGGGTGGTTGAGATGGGTCATTAATGTAGTGAACTTCAGGTCTGAATGTTAGGAAAAATACAAATTTTACTTTTAAAAATAGCAAATTTTTAAAGCAATTTGTACTTTTCCTAACATACAAACCTGAAGGTCTTTATATAGGATTTAGCTTGCGAATGCGAGCTGGAATGGCTGTTTAACTTTCAGACAAGGTTGTTAACTACCGATGGTAGGGGGGGGAAGCCCTGCCCACTTGTCAATCTACACTCCACTTTGCCTTTCAGCCCGAGTATCAGAATGAGGGGTGGCTGGGGTGGGCTGCAAATTTAAAGACCATCAGGTTGGTATGTTAGGAAAAATACAAATTACTTTAAAAATAATAATTTTTATGACAAAATAAATTTTTTAGGTACTCACCCTCTATCATTTAGCTTTATCTGCAACTACTTTGGCACGGGTTCGACAAGTGTTAAAACTGAAACAATCGTTAACAAACATTCCCAATAGTCACTCCCCTACCCTTTGTGGGGTGGAGGTAGGACAGTGAATATTTCAGTTGCTCATTCTATTCTTAATCTCTTAAGAGGGGAGGAGGGATGGTTTCCATGATAGAGGGTAAGTACCTAAGAAATTGATTTTATCATAAAAATATTTATTTTTGAGGTGAAACTTACCCTCTAATGCTTAACTAACTCCAACATTGCATGCTAGGGGTAGGCAAGAGATTCCCTATAACCGAATTATCAGATACCATTATAAATATCTCACTGCTGCTTACCTGATGAATATGTTCACATGGCAAGTACTTGTCGGATGAGGATCTTCATCAAGTGAAGTCCACTATCTTAGGAGCTGGCCTTTGGTTGAAGATGTGTAATGCAGAATGGTAATTTATTGGCCCCTGTGCCTCAGTCCTGCAGAGCTGACGGGAGCTACAATCACAACTATGATCCCTCAAGAGTTACCGCCTACTCAATTGAGTTGCTGTGGTACTTCACACCCATAAACAACAAGCCCAAATTATAAGAAAAATCGTACTTAGTCAGCTCAGGGTGGCTTTCTCCAATGAAGAGCAATGGCTCTGCAACATTAAATACTACCATTTGGTCTAATAAAAAAAAAAGACTGTTTGTCCTCATTCAAGAACAAACAAAGCAAGGACAACTACTGTACACAAAATTATCCAAATATAAAAAGTGGAGTAAGCTACCGTGTACGAACTCATCACATACAGTTCCCCTTTACCCAAGAGGAGGTAGCTCGAGAGAACCCTTATCTGTTTGTGACACATAATGGGAAGACTAGGTGATAATCTCCCCTGCCGAAAACAGAGGTACTAGCGTACGGCAGTCTTCATATTGGATCTAAACGTCCCTCAAGTAGTTGGGAGCAAAAGCAGAGCTACACCTCCACTGTGTTGCCAAGGCTAGACGGTTGAGAGAAAGGTGTTGATGGAAACTAAAAGATGCAGCCACTGCTCTGACGTTGAGTGGTTTCACCTCCAAAAGGGGACAAACCTTTGGAGAGATTGCCTGGTGTGCTTCCTGAATTAGGGACCTAATCAAAAAAGCCATGGCATTTTTAGGCATAGGAACCTCAGGCTTCCTGACCAAACAAAATAGATTCCTACACTGTTTCCTTACAGGTTTAAGATGGGACGTATAATACTTCAGAACCCTAACAGGGCATAAAACCAGCTCTCCTTCCTTAGGGGTTAGAGTTTCTAGCAAAGGGATAGAGAAAAATCTAGGAAGAGCTTCGGCCTTAACATCATTCTTGGCATGAAAGGAAACCAGAAAAGATAATTCTGCTCCAGTACGAGAAAACCCTACTAACGATGATATAGCATGCAATTCACTTATTTTTTTGGCCAAAGCCAAGGTCACCAGAAAGAGAGTTTTCAAAGAAAGAGCCTTGAGAGAAGCCTCTCTAAGGGGCTCAAAAGGAGGGCCTCTAAGGTGTCATAAGGCAATACCTAGGTTCCATAAGAGGTTTCTGAAAAACCTTCGGCAATTCCAGTTGAAAAGAGCGAACAGCTTCATGTCAGTAACATCTTTTGAAATATCCAATCCAGTATGCCTTAAAACAGAAGCCAGCATGGATTTATACCCTTTGATGGAGGAAACCGACAAACCTTTAGCATATCTTAAGAATCGTAGAAACTTGATTAAATTATCAATGCTGGTGCGAAGACATGAAATGCCCTGGACTTGCACCATGCACTATACAGTCCCCACTACTTCTGATATAATATATTAGTGGACTTTCTCTTTGCAGTGAGGATGGGGTCCCGAGACGACTCTGAAAAGCCTCTAGCTCTGAGGAGCTTGTCGACAGTTTCCAAGCAGTTAGATGAATGACACTGACATTTCTGTGTAGCCTCCCTGTCCCAGTCTGTCGAAGTAGATCTGTCCAAAAGGTGACTGTCTGGAAACTTTTATCAACATTTCTAGAGGGTCTGTGAACCAGTGCGATTAGAATCATGGTGGTGTTCTGGGATTCTCTCCATTTCTTGAGCACTTCTTTCAACAGCAGAAATGGAAGGAAAGCATATACGAATAGGTTTGCCCAGTCTAAAGCCATAGCATCTACTGCCCAGGCTTGAGGGTCCAGAATTGGTGAGACATAAAACTGGAGATGATGATTCAACTTCGTTGTGAAGAGATCGATAGGAGGTAGGCCAAACTCCTTCCAAATTGCCGTATACACAGTTGGGTTTAACGTCCATTTGTGGGAGAGTACCTGTCCTGGATGACTTAGCATGTCTGCCAGAACATTCAATCAACTGGGTACAAACTGGGGCATTAGGAAAATGTTCCTCTCCTCCGTCCAGAGGAGTAAATCCACGGCAATGGCTACTAACGTTTCTGACTTTGTGCTCCTTGTCTTCTTAGGTATGACAGCGACATTGAGTTGTCTGAGAAGACAAAAATTACTTTGTTGGTCACTGCATTTTCCACCTTCTGCAGCCCCTTCTGGATAGCCAACAACTCCTTGCAGTTTATGTGCAGATTTTTCTTGACTGGAAACCATACTCCAGAAGCGACCTGATTCCCCTTAACTATACCCAAGCCCTTGTCCTAGGCATCTGAATACCATGAGAGGCCTGGGCTCAGGGACTCTAGAGACTTCCCTGCAAGCAGTATCTCTTTGGACATCCACCAACGAAGGTAAGGGAACAGATCTGGGTTCCCGGGCACTAACTCGTGGATTGGCTGTGACTCTGTGCCAGTGCCTCCTCAAGTACAACTGAAACGGCCTCATTCGCAGTCGAGCACCTGGGACTAACTTTTCCAGAGAAGACAGGTGACCTAACAGAGACAGCCAGTATTTGGCTGGCATGCTTCCTGAGGAGGTAAATTCGCTGGTGATTGACAAGAGACTGTCTATTAGAGCACGTGTAGGAAAAACCTTGAAAATAGCAGGATCTACCTCCATGCCCAGGTAGGTCACTCTTTGAGATGGTTCCAGTGAAGACTCCTTTACATTTATCAGTAACCCTAGGGTTTTCGCTATGCTCAGAACTAACTCTCTTGCCCTCAGGCAATCCTACCTGGACTTTACAATGATAATCCAATCGTTCAGGTACAGAAATGTATGTGAAGCCATTTCGCAAAGGGGGATAACCTGCTGAAAACCTGAGGTGCAGAACTTACTCCGAAACAAAGAGCTCGAAATTGGTACGTCTTTCCCCCAAAGACAAAGCTTAGGAACTTTCTTGAACGTTGGTGAATGGGGACATGAAAGTACGCATCCTTCATGTCTACCATAAAGATCCATGCCTCTTTCTCCAAGGCGGCTAAGACCATGGAGGCCGACTCCATGGAAAATGGGGACAGTTGGACATAATGGTTGAGCTTGGATACATCCAAAACAGGCTTCCAACCTCCCGTTGTCCTTGGAACCAGGAAAAGCCTGTTGTAAAATCCTGGCGAAGTAGTCAGTATTTCCTCTATAACTGCCTTTTCTTACAGAGAAGAGACTTCCTGACTCAAGATCCTTTTCTTCTCTTGGTTGCCTTTATAAGACTGAAAGGCTAAGGGCTGATTTGATAGTGGAGGTGAACTCCTGAAAGGAATGCATTAGCCTTCCAAAAGTATTTTCACTACGCAAGTGTGTACCCTTAGGCATTCCCACAATTGAGCGAAGAGGCCTAACCTGGCCCCCAACAGGTACCTGAGGGCTCAAGGAGCTATTCTTTATTAGACTTAGGACTCTTATTATAAGAGGAGGAGATAAACTTCTCTCCCCTTGCAGAATGGGATTTGGAACTTTGCTGGCGAAAGGATACTTACCTCCTGCTATTTGGAAAGGAAGACCTGGCAAAGGCTTTTAAAAGAAGAGGATGATGCAGGACATTTCCCCTTGGAAGCTTGGGACTGATGGATAAATGACCTATTCTCTGTCTTTACAGTCTCCGAGGCTATAGACGCGACAGTTTTTCTTCAATAATCTTCCCAAAAGGATGTGCTGAAATTAAAGACTGTTTACTAAGGGGGGAAACTGAAGGAACCAGAAGAGAGCAAAGCTGCTCTCTTCTGCGAACTTTAAGGTTGCTCACGACAGGATAGCTCCCCTATCACATAAAAAATGCCTTAGTCTAGGGAATAAAAAAAAAACCCTCAGGTCTTAACAAAAGGATCCCTGTCCAAAGGAGAAAGAAGCTCACCAAACTCCTTCAAACACTGTTCAATTGTGTTCAGTACAATTTCAGTGAAGGACATAGCTTCATTAGCATTAATCAAGCTCTTACATATTCTCAGCCGCTGGAAGAAAAATGCAACCTGCCTGATGCAATAGCACCTTTCTTAGTTGGAAAAATCATGGACAAAAAGGTGCCGTCCACTTCCGGATCAGGAGAAACTCCCCTGTCCGATACACTAGTGACTTCCTAGTGTGAAGGAAGGGAGACAAAAGAGAGGATCGTTTAGAGGAGACCTTCTTAGGTAAAGCCTTAGCAATAGAGTCAAATCTCGCATGAACAGAATCTGACAGCCTAAAGGAAGGGAGAGGAAAATAATCAGACCCCAACCTGGAAGCTCTCAGAGAGTGAGCAGTATTCGAATGCTCCACTGAAAAGAGCCAAGATCTGTCCAAACACAACTGAACCAGTTCCTTAACACCTGAAGTGCTGATGCTAAGTGTTCCTCTTCCTTATCAAGGATAATGTAGGAGAAGGAGAACACTGAGAGGAAGAGCTGGACCTAAACAAGTCTTCCTCATCTAAGACAACTGAAGAAGCCTCACAACCAGATGGTCTTATAAGACCCGGAGCTAGAATTCTACTTATCCACTCTGGTAAATACTTGAACTGAGAACACTCTCTCTCAAGATCCGACAGAGAAAATCCAGCTGCCAGGAGGATGAGAACCCTTTGACCACGGTGACTTACCATCCAACACAGGAGAAGCGTGACCTGTTCCCTTGATGCCACTAAGAACTCGTTCGCTCGCACTTACCTCCTCATTCCTCTTCCTATTCGAAGACTCACACATCATAGACACTAACTGTAGCCCCGAAGAAACTCTACGGCCTACTATCTCTTGAGGATTCGTCGACTCTTCCCTTGGACTCGATGAGGAAGCGTGTGGACTCGTTGAGGCAGTGTATGGCCTGGCTGAGGCAGTATGCGGACTTGATGAAACTTCCCATACTCTACAATATGGCTGGTGCGGACTCAACACTTCCTGTGGCCTCGAATATCTGACATGCTTAGTCTTAGCTTCAGAAAGATACATCATAAAAGCCGCAAAAGCCTCACAAGCGGACATACCTACAGCCTTCATAAAATCAAAACTCGGACTATCGTCAACAGAAAAGGAGTCTAGGCATGTATGCTTACTACCTGAATGCCTAACTAATGACTCCGGATTCCTTGAGGTGGCTGAAGGCGCAGTGGCATTATTCACTGCCAAATGCGATCCGTTACCTGGTTTGGATAAATCATTATAATAACCTTGGGAAGTGAAGGCCTAGACCTTTTCACCCTACCCTGAATGTCTTGAGGCAAGCGCAATTTGCGTTTGCCCATCGAGTACCAAAAAGCAAAGGCAGGAAACAGAGGGCACAATCCATGAACATCCTAGAATGTCTGTCCTCATTTGGGAACCCCGGGACTACCAGGCCCATTGGCAGGAGAAGCCAATGGGACTGACAAGGCTGCATTTATGGAGTTCCTAATGGAACAAGGGGACACTGTCCTAACAGAATCAATATCATAATGCATTGTATCTAACCCACTACCCTGAGCTGACTTACAGGGTGTGGAAGGGTGAGAATTTATTAGAGAAGAAGAATCAAAAGACTTATCTAGCTCTTGATCAGAAGTTAATTCTAAGGAAGACTAAAATGCAAGACTAGCTGTTCTCTTTACACTCTTTCTAAACCTTTCCTTCTCTCTTTTAATATGATACTTTACCATCTTCCTGCAATGATCACAATGGTTGTCCTAATCACGTTACCCAAGGCTGATCAATGCATAAATTGTGTGTATCATACTTCAAAGAAGCCAATCTGGTCTTGCAACTACGTATCTTGCAAAATCTAAGGGCTTATGATAATGTTATGCAGTGAATAAGTATGAGATTCACTGATCGGGATTATGAAAGAGAGAGAGAGAGAGAGAGAGAGAGAGAGAGAGAGAGAGAGAGAGAGAGAGAGAGAGAGAGAGAGAGAGAGAGACGCGATGTTGACAGTTTAAAATGATGAGCCATGAGACCAAGTAAATTGAAGTATAACCATAACAAACCTCCAAGATGTGGGAAAGGAAGGAGGAGTTAGAGGAAAGGTTATGAAGCGAAAAGGTCAGCAAAATTGACCTGATTTGTCCTTGCCAAAAGTGGGAGTTAAAACTGAACCATTAAGAGTAAAGTAGACGTCCTCAAGGAGGCGGAGTTTTATTCAACATAGGTCCAGAGTTCATTCTGATCAATTTTTAGTTAGAGTTAATTTGAAACCCATTTGGGTAGGGTCTGTGTCACTCTCTCCTCTCTGACATCAAGAAATTTCTAAGTCCAGTGTGGCTGGCCGTGTGAAATAGTTTAGTGTTAAGAATAAATATGAAAAAAACCGTGCTGGTGAAAATACTTACCCTACTCCTGAAAAGAGAAAGTATTAATAGACAATGTCAACCTAACTTACTGAGTCCCCTACGTTATTATCAGGTGAAAGTCAACAGACAGAAACGGAGTCATTCATATGTGGTGCAACGCAATACAAAGAAAAAGTGCACCGCATAACAATAAGGAAGATTGAGAAGACCCATAATGAAAAAACAAACCACAGTCTAGACAATCCAAGTCAATAAACAAAAAAACTAAACCAAAATTCAGAGCACTTGCCTACACTGCTGCTCAATTTCACTAACAAGGGTACAATGAGCAACCAAAACATTCGCTGTCCTACCCCAACCCTACAAAGTGGGGGAGTAACTATTGGGAGAGCGTTTGTTAACAACTGCTTCAATTTTACCACTTCAAACCCGCACCAAAGTAGTCACAGATACAGCTAAATGATAGAGCGTACGTTTCACCTCAAAAATTTGCTATTTGTTCCTACACAAACACAACCTTCAGTCATTGCATAGGAAACTTACCCATTGGAGAGTGGAGTCAGAGTAAATCTCTGAACCGACTGGTTGTTTCTACCCACCCGAGAATACCTTCCTGGCCTGGAAGAGTTGAGGAAGGAACCCTGCACCTCTAGCTTGTTGGACACACCTGAAGAGGCAAAAGTTGGGTCAGGGGTGCCAGTCTCCTCTCACTCCGAAGGGGATACTCCCCCTCAGAGTGGATGGAGACTACTGAACAGAGGTCGTCCTGATCACCAGCCCCCCAACGCTGACTTCCACTTGACAAAGCAAGCGAAGATGATGAAGGAGAGATCGCTCCCGTAAGAGTGACAGCAAGGCAGGGAAGCTTCGCAGGAGGAGAGAAAGAGGAAGTAGGGTCGGCAACCAACGGTGTCGTTAGTGGCATATTACCCCAGACAATGCCTTGGAAGCCTTCTCCTTATATTTACTCCTCTGTGAAAACTTCACCCACTGCACTGGCAATCAGAGACAACACTCATCAAACACAGAGTTCTGGTTACAGTCATCCTTCTGCAACTAGTGCAGAGGACATGAGAGTCAAAGTCAATGGGAGAGCAGTAATGGGTACACGGTTTAGAAGCAGTGTCGTAGCATAACTGCTGGGCACTGCCCTTAAGTACAGGCTTAGATGATCCGTGGGTTTGCACTGCAAAGGAATATCAAACACACAACCACAATCACTGCAATATAGCAAAAAACAAAGAAAGATCCCACCAGGGAAAACAAAGAAAGATCCCACTGGGAAAAACAAAGTGAAATGGCAAGCGGGGCAGAGAATACCAGACAGCACCTCATTGCACAGCAGCCGGAAGCAAAGTGAATACTTACCATCTGGGTGGGAGGACTACCGTCAGTCAGATGGTAGTTAAGTATCTAACCACCTTGTTTGAAAGTTAACTGGCCATTTCCAGCTGTGCTGAAGCATATTCCTTATGTAAAGACTGACAGTTTGTATATTTGTGTAGGAACAATTTATCATTTGTTCCTACACAATATACAAACCATTGGTCTTCACAATAGGAAGACTTACTTCCTTGGTGGGAGGATTCTGAGTAAGCTT
This sequence comes from Macrobrachium rosenbergii, assembly GCF_040412425.1. Classification (NCBI taxonomy): domain Eukaryota; kingdom Metazoa; phylum Arthropoda; class Malacostraca; order Decapoda; family Palaemonidae; genus Macrobrachium; species Macrobrachium rosenbergii. Next base: position 55,192,549 of record NC_089782.1, on the reverse strand, counting down.
CTGAACTGACTGGTAGTATGCCTCACCTGGGTCTCCTTCCTGGTCACACAAGAGCAAAGGAAGGAGACCATGCCTCTGACATGTTGAACAAAAGTGTGAAGAACTGTGTGTTCAACTGTCACACTTCTGGATCTTTCGAATTAATGTGTGTAACAACATTGCTTTGAAAAAGGGTTGGATGAACCCGAGTGTCGGAGACAATAAAACTAGAGATAACCAACAGGTCATTTTATCGTCAGCCCCTCTTTCCCCTTGCTTGAGAGAAGGGAGGACTTGCATCTATTATTCTAAGATTATAGACTCAGTTATGCAAGCTTATCTGCATGGCCCACCCGACCAGCATGTGACAGATGCTACTTAATACCTGTAGAACTGACAGATTCTTCCGGAGTGTGAGGGACTGGCTAATGTTCCTATCCTCGTGAGATACTTGGAATGAACTCCTGGCTACATGTTGGGCATAGGGTCTGCTAGTTGATAACCACAAGGTTAGAAAGAAATCATGTTCTTGAACACTTCTTTCTTAGCCGAGCCAGTAGTAAACCGCCCGTATTTGTGGGGGTTGCGTTCCAGACCCCCTCGCAGGTAGTTAAAATTCACAAATACTTGCTAATCCCCCCCCTATAAAAATGCTTATAACTGCCTATCTTGAAAATTCCAATAAATGTATACCTGAAGTATCATCCTACATCAAATACTGTATACCTTAGATTATTATCCTATTGCTGTATTAATCTTTGAAATTATGTTATTATATCATTTCAAAGTCATCTTAAACATTAGTACCCTTGAAAATATATACATACATACTTCTAACCCTTCCAGCCAAAGCAGAGAGAAAGAGAGATACCACTATGACTTATATTCAACAAAGCTGGCTGGGGAGAGGAGAGAGGAGAGAGAGAGAGAGAGAGAGAGAGAGAGAGAGAGAGAGAGAGAGAGAGAGAGAGAGAGAGTTTATCTCTTTAATCTCTCAAGGAATGTTAATCCATTTCTCTTTACTACCTGCTGGTCACACCCTATACATATACACCACATGACTGATAAAAAAATGATATTTTAATAATAAAATAAAGTTTGTTCATACTTACCTGGCAGATATATATATAGCTGTATTTCTCCGAAAATCCGACAGAATTTCAAAACTCATGGCACACGCAGTGTGGCCAGGTGGTTAGTACTCATTCCCGCCGCTGGGAGGCGGAATCAGAACCATTCCCATTTTCTATTCAGATTTTCTAGTGCCACTGTCTCAAGAGGGGAGGAGGGAGGGCACTAAAATATATATATCTGCCAGGTAAGTATGAACAAACCTTTATTTTATCATTAAAATATCATTTTGTTCATGACACTTACCTGTCAGATATATATATAGCTGAATCCCACCATTGGAGGTGGGAAGAGACAGAATAGGATTTAGGAACAAATAAATGTAGGCGAATGACGCCTTGGTTCCTTACCTGTTAGCATAGCTGACTTCCTCAGGTTATCTGTCACCCAAGCCTGCTTCTGCTTTACTAGAGTCTCCAGCAAGGTAGAGACCTATAAAGCTGGAGAGATCCAGATGACCTGTCCAAGGGGGCGTGACCACAATGGACTAGATCATGTGACCATACAGAGAGGGAAAAGGAGCAACGACCAACCACCTGACCAACCTATCTAAGGTTGAACCTAGCATAGGCTAAAAATTGGGACGTCCATCATCTCAATGGCCACCCAACAACCAAAAATACACAACAACAAGATTAAAAATACTACCTAACCCCTAAAGGATAGGATGAGTATTGCCTTCTTCTCCCAAGATTGTGTCTAATGAAAAACGTGATCATCTGTCCCAGCGAAGAGCAGTCTTCAAATGTCGTCTTCACATCCCATTTCAACCATGCAAGGCAAGAACAAACACTGAATTACTTCTCCAGAAGGTGTGCACCAAGAATATCATTCAGAGACATATTCTTTCGGAAAGCCACCAGGTCGCGATAGCTCTAACTTCATGAGCTTTTACTTTCAGAAGTCTCATGTCACCTTCTAGGCAGGAGGAATGAGCCTCTCGAATAGTACTTCTTAAAAAGAATGCTAAGGCATTCTTGGACATGGGAAGATCAGGTCTCTTCACACCGAACACCACAGATTGTCCGATGAGCCTCTAGTTTCCTTGGTCTTGGCTAAGTAAAACTTGAGAGCCCTGACAGGACACAAGACTCTTTCTGACTCTTGCCCAAGTATATCCGTCAAACCTTTGATTTCAAAAGATTTGGGCCAAGGGTTTGAGGGATTTTCATTCTTGGCCAAGAACAAAGGATTAAGGGAGCATACAGCATTAGGACCCCTAAAGCCAATATGTTTGCTAATTGCCTGCACTTCACTAATCCTCTTAGCTGTCGCCAGAGCCGTTAGGAAAACAGCAGCTTTCTAGTCACGTTCTTGAGGAAGCAGAAGACAGAGGTTCAAAAGTACTCATTTTTTGCATAAGAAACTTCAGGACAACATCCAGATTCCAAGAAGGTGTCCTGAGTTGAGGAACCTTGACAGTCTTTCTGAAGGATCTCAGTAGATCGTGAAGATCCTTGTTGTCAAACAAGTTCAGGCCTCTGTGTCTAAAAACTGCCGATAACATACTTCTATAGCCCTTAATAGTCGAGACTGCCAGTTTGTTCTTATGCCTGAGATAAAAAGGAAGTCCGCTATTTGTGGTACAGAGGTCGTGGTCGAGGAAATTCCTTTACTCCTGCACCATCTCCTAAAACAGACCACTTGTACTGGTAGACCGCATTTGAAGAAGGTCTCTGGCATTGGCGATGGCCTTTGCCACAGCTCTCAAAAACCTCTTGCTCTGGCCAACTTTGAGATAGTCTGAATGCAGTCAGACTCAGAGCGGGAGGTTTTTGTGGAATCTTTCCAATGGGGCTGTTTGAGAAGATCCACCCTCAATGGAAGCGTTCTTGGAAAGTCCACTAGGAAGGACAGGGTCTCTGGGAACCAATCCGCTGCTGGCCAGAAGGGGGCTATTAAAGTCATCCTTGCTCCTTCTGACGTTGCAAACTTCCTTATCACTTCTCCCAGGATCTTGAAGGGAGGAAAAGCGTAAAGGTCGAGGCCTTTCCAGTCCCAGAGGAGGGCGTCTATGGCTAACTGCCTCCTGGATCTAGGACAGGAGAGCAATAAAGGGGAAGTCTTGCCGTTCTGGATGTGGCAAAGAGGTCCACTAGAGGACGTCCCCAAATTCTCCACAACTCTAAACATACCTCCTTGTGAAGAGTCCACTTCGGTTCGGCAGCAGCTGATTTTGCCGACTGAGAAGGTCTGCTCGGATATTCTCTACTCCCGCAATGAACCTTGAGAATAGTGACCCTTTGAGCATGAGTCCAGAGCAGGATCTCCCTTTGCTAGGATGAACAGGGAACGAGTCGAGTACCTCCCTGTTTTTTGAGGTACGCTAGAGCTGTGGTGTTGTCCGAATTGACCTGGACAATTCTGCCTGCAACTTGTTCCTTCGAAGAATTGAAGAGCCAGAAAGATAGCTCCCAATTCTTTGAGATTTATGTGCCAGGACACCTGTTCCCCTCTCCAGGTGCCTGACACTTTCCCCCTCCTAGTGTTGCTCCCCATCCTTCCCTGGACGCGTCCGGAAAACAACACTAGGTCGGGGCTCTGAAGACGAAGAGAAACCCCTTCTGCAAGCTTTAAGGGGATCGAACCACCACTTCAGATGATCCTTGACAAAAGGAGATCATCGTCAAAATCTCTTCCAGATTCTCCTTGTCCCTCCAGTTCTCCGCCAAGAAAAACTGGAGTGGTCTGAGATGGAGCCTCCCAGGGAAACAAACTTCTCCAGCGAGGAAATGGTCCCCAGCAAACTCATCCATTCCCTCACCGAGCATGTTTCTTTCCCAGAAAGGACGAAACTTTCTTTAAGCAAAGCAGTTGCCGTTCTTTGGGATGGAAAAGCTCGAAAAGCCACTGAATCCATCTGAATCCCCAGATAGACGATGGACTGAGTCGGGATCAGATGGGACTTTTCTTGTTCACAAGAAGTCCCAGGGACTTCTGTTTCAAATTCAATGTCAAAGTCAGGTCCTCCAGACACTTCTCCCGAGAGAGAGGCTCGAATGAGCCAATGAGCGTCTAGGTAGAATGACACCCAACACCCACCAGGTGAAGCCACCTGTCACCAACGTTTTTCATGATCACCGTGAAGATCATGGGAGCTGTGCACAAACCAAAGCAGAGAGCTCTGAACTGGAAGACTCTGTCCCCCAGCACAAATCTCAGGTACTTCCTTGATTGAGGATGAATGGGAACATGGAAGTACGCATCCTGTAAGTCCAGAGAGACCATCCAGTCCCTGGTCTTAAGCCCCTGAGAACCGACTGGGGAAGTTTCCATCTTGAATCTTTCCTTTGAAATAAAGCGTTCAAGACCTGCTGACATCAAGACCGGTCTCCACTCTCCCGACTGTTTCGGGGACTAAGAAAAGCCTGTTGTAGAACCCCGGAGAATCCAACTCCAGAACTTGTTCCACAGCTCTTTTCTCTAACATCTGCTCCAGGAGGTCCAAAAGAATCTGTTGCTTTTCCCAATGGTAAGAGGGCGACAGATCCTGGGGTGACGATGCAAAGGGGTGGAAACAGAGAAAGGGGATCTTGTAACCCTTCTCTATGACAGTTAGTGACCATTATCGTCCGCCCCTTTAGTTCTCCAGGCTCCCAGCAAAATAAAAAAGCCTGCCTGGCTCCTACAGGTGTCTGGAGGTGAAAGAAGTCACTTTTTCCCCTCGGTTTAGAGGGGGCTGCTCCTCTGGAAAACCTCTTCCTCATGGAGACGATCTAGAGGAAGAAGTTCCTCCACGAAAGGGCTTCTTCTTCCTGGAGGACAAAACTGAAGCAGAAGAAGAAGAGAAGGGAGCTGGAGGGACGTCTAGAAGAATGAGCCAACAGATCTTGCGTGGCCTTCTCCTTAAGACTTTGGAAATGTCCTTGAATCAAAGACTGGGGAAGAGATGGTTCGACAAAGGAGCTAACAACAAATAACTCTGCCCTGACAAGGAGAGACAGACTTAGCTGTGAAGTCACAAAACAAGGCCCTCTTCTTTAAAAGGCCCTGTACAAAAAACTGAGACTGCCAGTTCTTCAGATCCATCCCTAACTGCCTTGTCCATACAGTTAAGGACACTGGAGAGCTCCCCAGGGTAATAGAATCCGAGCTTGAAGCTTAAGATCTAAGGCTCCCAAGCACCAGTCCAAAAAATTAAAACCTCCATGGTGCGGAAGAGACCTTTCAGATGATGGTCAGTTTCTGACAAGGTCCAAGAAACCTTAGCAGTAGGCAGATGAGACCTTCTGGAAGCGTCGACAAGACTGGTAAAATCCCTTGAGAAGAGGAAGGAACTCTAGGGCTGAGATCTTCTCCCTGTCTCATACCACATACCAGCCTTGCCTGAAAGCTTAGACGGAGGCAGGGCGAAAGAGGTCTTGCCATGGGACTTCCGTTCCTCCATCCACAGGTTGACTTTCTTGAAAGCCCTCTTGGTCGCCAAAGAAGAAGAAGTCATCTTCAAAAAACCAGCTCTCCTGAGAGGAAGAAGCTAACTGAGAAGGAGGAGAGAGAGAGGAATTCTGAAGGTTTAAACTTGTCCCCCAACAAGTCTTTAAGCAAAACCGGTCAAAACTTGATAATCGGAAGAAGAGGAAGCAGAAGGTTGATCGAAACAGCAGGATCTCGAATCGGCAGACACCTCTCCCGCCACAGCCGGAAAGTAACCGAAGTCACCCAACACTTTAGGGAACGAAGGCCTTGAGGTCCAATTCGAAGAAGAGATCTTCTTTTCTCCCGAAAGGAATGCTCCGAAGCGTCCTGAAGAGCAACTAAAGGGGCGTCCTGAGAGCGTCCTGGAGAGCGTCCTGAAGAGCATTCGACACTGGCGAGCACGCCATGTTTGAACCGGAAGAGCGTCCTGCCCTAGCCGGTTGGAGGAAAAACAAAGCGTCCTGAAGAGCGCTCCTTCAAGCGTCACGGAAGAAGCTTAAGTAAATGCGTCGTCATGATGACGAGCGTCACGAAGAGGAGCAAGAGAGCTAACAGGGCGACAAGGCGACGAACAGGAGAAGGAGGATAAATTTCTCTGGAAGCAGAGAAGGAGACTTCCTGATCTTTTGACAGATAAAGTCAAGTCCTTTTATATGACTTGACGAGCAGCAGAGTCCTTCTCTGCAAGAAAGAGAAGACAACTGCCGCTGCATCTCCAACAAAACCTTCTTAGAAGGAGAGAATCATGTCTGGAGAAGAGACAATCCTATGGGAAGAAGATCTCTTGGCGAGGGGACGCCTTCTTCTTCCTCACAGGAGCAAGAAAGCGTTCTCCCTTAGAGCGGCTGGGGCGCTCTGGCGTCATCATCAGACGAAATCCTGGTCCTCTTCTGCGTGGAAAAGCTTCAAAATAACAAGCAGACGAGAGAAGACTGACGTGAAGCGTCCTCTTGAACCAGCTCCTCTTGAGAGGACGAGAGTCCTGTACGAGAATTCCACCCCTTGCGAGGGGAGGACGCCTCGGAGGACGAAAAAACAGTCCTTAGAATGCGTGCCTGAGCACGATCTCTGGCAGCCTGGGAAGCGACAACAGGACCTGCCGAAGGGACGCCAGATCGGTGGGAAGCCCCTTAACCTTCTTGCGGCTTTCGACATGCCTTCTCCCTGAGTCCTGGGAGTCTGACAGAGGTCCAGGCCTAGAAGCATTATGGGGCCGATCTGACGCCCCTCCACAACACTGCTGGGAGCACTACACTTCACAGCACTTTGGAGAGATGTCACTTTGTTCTCGAGAGCACGGATGGAACTCATGATCTGCGCCAGGGCCAAACCCTCCACAGACACAATTCAGGGCCCGGGCAAAACCACAGGGACAGGTGCAACATCAACTACGTTTGGGATTATCAGGAGAGGAAAGAACCTGACTCTTGCACACACTCCTGGAGGAAGACCTCCTAACCCTGTCACGCTCAACTTGCAACATACGAATCATAAGACTTCCAGCTCGCATCAGACAAAGGTTCACACTCCTTGCATCGATCATCTATAAGACAAACATGCCCCTACACCTCAAACAAACAGAGTGAGGGTCTACCAAAGCTTTGGTAGCCTCACCTTGCAATCACTCATACAACATACACGGAAACTAGCAGAACTAGAACCAGACATCATTTAAAGAGAAGTCAAAAGCAAAATCCACAACAGTCCAGAAAAAGCGTGTGCCAAATCCAAGTCCAAGAATCAAAACCAAAAGTCAAGAGAATACTTAAGTGGAATAAGCAAGTTAACGAAATCCAGAAGCGGAGGTACTGTAACAGATGTTAACAGTACCGGCGACAGAGAAAATCTGAATAGAAAATGGGAATGGTTCCGATTCCGCCTCCCAGCGGCGGGAATGAGTACTAACCACCTGGCCACTGCGGCGTGTGCCGCGAGTTTTGAAATTCTGTCGGATTTCGGGAAATACAGCTATATATATATCTGGCAGGTAAGTGTCATGAACAAAAATAGTTTTTGTCTTCCAAAAATGTATAGAGACCCAAATTAGCAGCATCTTTTTTAATGAATACACATTTTGCTGTTTACATTAATATTAATATTTGAAATTTAGTAAATCATTTATCATACAAAACAAATAAGTAAGAGGGAGAGAGAGAGAATGGCTGAACTATGTATCTTATTAATCTATCTATATATCCATTTCTCACATTCTACCCTTTGGCAAAAGAGAGAGAGAGAGAGAGAGAGAGAGAGAGAGAGAGAGAGAGAGAGAGAGAGAGAGAGAGAGAGATGAACTATGTATCTTATTTATCTATTTATATATCCATTTCTCACATTCTACCCTTTGGCAAGAGAGAGAGAGAGAGAGAGACCACTGCTATAAAGTTATCTGACATATTTGACAGGTATACCCTCCCCACTCTCTCCAAAGCGTTCAGGAGAAGATTGGGAAAATGATGAGTTAAAAGAATTTATATGTACTGAACTTTTCTTTAATGAATTGATGTTTTGCTGTTTACATTAATATTAACACTTAAACACCGAGCCTCTATTTACAAAAGTGTCTGCATCCAGCACATTAAGGAGTTAGCGCCAAAGCGGAAAAAAAGTTTTTCAAAAATCACAGCACGCTTAGTTTTTAAGATTGAGAGTTGATTTTTGGCTCCTTTTTTTGTCATTGCCTGAAGTTTACTATGCAACCCTCAGAAATGAAAAAAATATCATTATCATATATAAATATTGAAATATATGACCACAAAAAAAAAATTTCACATATAATTGTATACAAATCGCGCTGTGAGCAAAGCGGTTAGAGCTAATGAGTTATTTTTTTTCTTTGTATTGTACACTAAATTGCGATGATTTTGGTGTATAACAAATTGTAAAACGATCAAAGCAACACAGAAAAATATTATCACAAAATGATGCAAACAATTAAATAACAGTGAGTAAAAAAGTTTTTCAAAAATTCACTATAAATCGAAATACTGTGCTAGAGACTTCCGGTTTCTTGCAAAACGAAGGTAATTGATTGAATATTACTAGACTGTAAGTGTTTTAGCTTACAATTGCGTTTTTTTACCATTTCAGTCGAGTTAAAATTGACCGAAGGTCGAATTTTTCCTATTTATCGTGATTTATATGAAAATATTTCAAAATTGATAAAAGCTACAACCATGAGTTATTTTTTGTTGTATTCTACATGAAATTCCACACATTTTCATATATAAAACTTTATGTAATGACTAATATAAAACGGTGCAAACATTACGGCAAAGTGACGAAAGAATTTCTGAGATGTTCGGCCGAGAGTTATGGATGAAAAAGGAAAATGTTTTTAAAAAATTCACCATAAATCGAAATATTGTGCTAGAGACTTCCAATTTGTTGCAAAATGAAGGTAAATGATTGAATATTACTAGAATGTAAGAGTTTTAGTTTACAATTGCGTTTTTCGACCATTTCGGTCGAGTTAAAGTTGACCGAAGGTTGAAATTTAGGCACTTATTGTGATTTATATGAAAATATTTCAAAACTGATAGAAGCTACAACCATGAGTTTATTTTGTTGTATTCTACATGAAATTGTGCACATTTTCATATATAAAACTTTATATAACTAATATAAAATGGTGAAAACATTACGACACAGTGACAAAAGAATTTCTGAGATGTTCGACCGAGTTACCGCGCCCGGACATAAGGAAAGTTTATTTTTAAATTCACCATAAATCGAAATATTGTGCTAGAGACTTCCAATTTGTTGCAAAATGAAGGTAAATGATTGAATATTACTAGAATGTAAGAGTTTTAGCTTACAATTGCGTTTTTCGACCATTTTGGTCGAGTTAAAGTTGACCGAAGGTTGAAATTTTGGCACTTATCGTGATTTATATGAAAGTATTTTAAAACTGATAAAAGCTACAACCACGAGTTATTTTTTGTTGTATTCTACATGAAATTGCGCACATTTTCATATATAAAACTTTATGTAACGACTAATATAAAATGGTGCAAACTTTACGACAAAGTGACAAAAGAATTTCTGAGATGTTCCTTCAGAGTTAAGTTACATGTTCATGAGAAAATTTTTTTCAAAAATTCACCATAAATCGAAATATTGTGCTAAAGACTCCCAATTTGTAGAAGGATGGGGAAGGAGGAGGAAGAGAGGCCAGTCACTCTTGGTAACCTTCTCACTTCCAGAACCAACCCCTAAGGCGAGATGCTATTAGTCCTCTTGAGGGAGCCAGGTAAGAAAACACAACTTGTCGAGCAGCCACCACAGGACCAAGGAAAAAAAGATTCCAATGGCCTGTCGGCAAGACCATAGGAAGACAAGAGTGTGGTCTATGAGATCACGTCTTGCTTCCAGACCGGGAAGATGGGTCCTTAGACACTTCTTCCTTGGGAGAGACAGTACTAGCAAAAACGTCGACGACATCCAAGTTAGCAATGTCGAGCCTTTTCGGAAAGTACCACAGCTCCCTAATAGGACAAAGTAACAAATCATCTGGATCATCAATACAAAGTCCGAGGAGGAGAGGATCAAGAAGGACTTGAACCTGACAATAGATGCTGATGGATTCGGGGTCCACCTACGACATCTGAGAAGGAGTTGAGGTATTGATCCCCTTCACCTGTTCTTCCATCTACGCCAAGGCTGGAGCAAGATGAGAGATGGTTGTAAGAGGGCATATCTCTATCCTACGACTCTTATAAGGGCATGTGCAGAGCACGGGACAGGAACCCTATAGGAGAGTCACATGCTACCAAGGAACATTTCCCTGGGACAGCAAGACCGAAGAAGCTTCTCATCCATAGCGAAATCTTGACTGAAGAGAAGAATGCTACTTCAGATAGAAGATTAGGTCGCAAGGGCCTATGTTCTTCAAAAATGAAAGGGAGAAGAAGCAACCCTCAGCGGAGAAAACGAGGAAGTCCAGGCTTGAAGAGCGCGTCTGACCTGAGAAGAATTTCTGTCAACAACACCCACCAGCGAAGACAGATACAGTCCCTGGGGCAGTGTTGCAGAGGACTTCAAGAGATATCCAGCAATCCATTGCTGCTCGGCAAGAAAGCCTTTGCTTGCAAGGAAAGCTGGAAGGTCTCCCAGTCCTGAACAAACAGGGATGTACTGCCTCAAGAACCGCTTCTTGTGTAGCTGCTACATGAGGTTGGGTCAAGCAGAACTCTTCTCGATGCCTCGGCTATCAGGTCGGGCGAAAGGCGAAGTCTTCCAGCATTTGTCTGTAACTTGGGTTGAGCAATGCTTGTGAACCCCTAGCGAAACAGACGAATGTGGAGGGAAAAACGTAGATGTCATATTTTTCCCCAAAAAGACAGCATGCCTCACCGTAGCAGCCCCTGGGTCTGGTTTGAAGGAGCAACAAAAACTACCGACTTGTTGTGCAGGAAGGCAACAGAAAGGACACTAGGGATTTCTCAGTCGAGCAGTCTCTTCGTGAATCTTCGTGAAGAAACGAGTGAGCAGCACGTTCCATCCCAATCACTCAAACCCCAGGCCAAGCTCGCATACCAATACGTCCCCACTGGAAATGCATCTGGTTAATTGAGCTGTCAAGTGCGCTATAGAACACTCGAGTACCTGCAAATGTCGACAGATGAAACAGGAGGAAAAAACGATGACCTCTTGTTTGTCGACAAATGCCACTACTGTGGTTTTGCTGTTCAACGAAACCACTGAGTGTCATAAAACTCATCCTAAATTCTCGAAAGGCCAAAAAGCTGTCCTGAGCCCAGGATGGTGATGAGAAGGTACTAATCGTCTCAGTCACACACCTTCAAGACACCTATTCCTCGATTGGTGAATTCATAAGTAGACACACGATGTGAGGGGAAAATGCAAGCAAATTCGAAAGTTCCTTCAATCAAGCATTAGCCTAACTCTTTCTTTATACCTCGAAGAGGAAAGAAAGATAGAGGAATGGAAGCAGACCTCCATTCTCCACCATCAGGAAGCTTCTGCAAGATGACAGGATACCAAGACAATTAGCTCTAGCCAGGCTGGCATTTCTAGAATCGGGAGCACGGGAGAGGAAGCAGGATGGAAGTTTCCTGATAAGAACTGCCGAGACCTAAAGGAAATAGATACTTCTCCTGAAGGAATCCATTCCCAGGTCTCAGCAATGTCACTGCCAGCTCCAGAGACTCGATAAGTATCCTTTCATCCAGGCATCAGCAGTAGGAGAAATTCTTCCTGATCGATACTTCTTTCTCTCTTCCCTTCTTTCCTCCTCCCTATGGAAAAGAGGGTGGAAAGATACACAGTTATACGCACTTTCCTAGAAGGGAAGAAGAGGGCTATGTGTTCCTCAATCTTCTTCCAAAGCCTGGGACTTCTTAGGAGTTGAAGGGGGCTGGCTTGAACTCAAGGTCGAATCGAGATGACTAAGACCCCAAGGCCTTGGCCATTGTCCAAAGGACAAGGCAGTGCCCTGGTACAAACCTTGATTACCGAGGTATCTGGCAAATCTCTAAAAGAGAAAGGCAGAACCAAGTAAAGGTTCGTTCTTAAGGGTCAAGCCAACTCGGGACTTACGAAACCTGAGATCCGAATTGAGAAAAAGTCCTTCTTCTTAGCACCAGAATTGCTCACAGAAATGCGATCGGCAAGACCCTCCGAGGCAATAAGAATTCATACCCTGTTGAGGCAGGGGAGAAGCTTGGTGTCTCAACCTGAATGAACTCCTTCCCTAAGAAAAGAATTCATCTAGTTGAGAACGCTCTTGGATGCAAGGACAGCGGCGGCCCCTGACACTCTCCACCCCTTGGGAACTGCAAGGGTTGCAAGTGATGAAGATTATTCACTGGGGGAGCATCAGTCCTGTCCCAGGGATCCTCGCGCTGACGAATCGGCGCAAAGTTCTCTGAAAAACGAGGGTGATCATAACTTGAAGAGGAAGACCCTTGCTGCTTCCAAAGTGTGAAACTCCTGTACCTCTCTCCTTGGAGGAGACCTGGACAGATATCATGAAACCCTCCCCAGCTGCCTGTTTGTACTACGAGACAATCGGGACCGACACCCAAAGCACACCAGGCAGCCAAACTCCTAAGACAAATTCGTCGGAGCTCTCTCTGTCCGTCTCGTGCCTCTCGGAACAACCGAGAGGAAAAGAGAACAAGTGAGGAGAAAGAGTACCCATACCTGTCCCGCCAGTAAGACCAGCAGGCGAGGCGGACCGTGAGCGATAATCAACCAAGGAGATTACTGCCACGTGGGAAGGAGAGCACTTGTGCCGTGGCAAAGCACTTTCCTGGGAAGAGCAGAAAGTTCACTCGAATAGAGCCAAGAACCCGATTCGGAAGAACCGAGTGAGGCCAAGCCAAGCCACACCGAACCGAGTCGATCACACGAACGCAATCCAGGGGTGGTATGCGGTGGACTGGGAGGGCAGGCAGGTCAAGGCAAGCTGAGCTGAGCTGAGCCAAGCCGAGTAGAGCCAGTCTCACAACCGCGACCAGGGGCCGGGCAGGAAGAACAAGCCGAGCTGATCGTGCAAACACAATCGGAACTGGACAGGGCAGAACTCGTCTGCTGTGAACTATTGCTGTTTCCCGAACTATAAACTCCTTCGAGGCTGAGGCTCCTCTAGAAGAAGGCTCAAGGGGAAATTCTGTGTCCGCTATCCCGCATGCTCGAACCCTAAGGTTTAAGACACAAGGACGAATCCCGGCCAAGCAACCAAAGCAGCTGGCAGGCAGTATTGAGACACCTGGCGTCTCAGGCACTCAGCCACCTGGCGTCTCGGCACTCAGACACCTGGCGTCCCAGCACCCAGACACCTGGGTGTCTCAGCACTTTCTCTCGTCCTGTGTGTCTCATCAGGAGGGCACTCGTGATTCATAGGATTCGAGCGACCCACGAGACTCCCGAAAATCGGGAGCAGCTGCTTTCGGTTTCCTAAGAGATCAAAAAGAGCCAGGCACAGAACCATTCTTAGACGCAGACTTCTAACACTGGCAACGAGGGGACGGCCTCTCGAGGCCATGCTCTCGCGGCACTCGAAACGCCAGACCCCACAGGAGAATGCGAATCGGTTCCTGCCCAAAGGCGGGAACAGCCAACGAGAGAAACTTGCCTCCCAGAAGAGAGTCAGTCCTTCAGAAGTCCTGCAAGACTCCTGAAGGGAATCTCTTCCCTGCTTCTTCTGGTGTTTGACCAGACACCAGACTGGGAACCCGATCGAGCACTGGTAAGCACTCAGGGAGCGCTTGTGGTGCTGGCAGGAAGAGCTGAGACACCTGGGTGCCTGGCCCTTTCTCTTGCACTATTCCCGGACTGGGCCTGGGAGAGCACTCTACAGACCCGATCGGGATACTCAATATTCCACCGAATCTCAAGCACTTGGAGCAGTTCGCGAACAAGCGCCAGAAGCAGTCCCCGTCTTAGAGGCGGAACCTCTAGGTATGGGAACAGGATCGCAAACCGAGGTCTGTGTGCCTGCGCCTCCCGAAACACAAAACCCAGGGGTATACGTAATCAGTTTCCTAACCTGAAGGCTGGGAAGAGTCAACAAGAGAACCACTGCCTCCTCAGAAGGAGGCAGTCCCTAGACGTCCAAGGGCATCAAGGGGAAAGAAGTGCAGCCTTCCTCTCCTTCGGCAGACGGAGGTCTGTCCGGTTCCCGGGACCTCCTCAAACCTCGGGAGAGGAAGGGAAATGGCAGCAGAAGATGAAATTGAAGATAAGTTGAAGAAGACGTCGGCTACTTCCACACGGCGACTTCCTTCACCTTCATTCTGACATCTACAGAATGGTGGACATGAAACATTGTAACTCCCAAGGCAGCTAGGCAGGGACACAACAGAAGCGGCCCAGGACACCACCACCAGGAGAAGCAGCAGGCACGATCAGGATAGCCGATGCAGGAGCTATGGAAGCGGTTCGGAAAGCAGGAGCCACTGCAACGGCCAGGAACGTCGCTTCCACAGGACGACTTCCTTCACCTTCACTCTGACATCTTCTACAGGATGGCGGACATCGTAACCTCCAGGGCAGCTAGGCAGGAATGCAACGGAAGCGGCCCAGGACACCACCACCAGGAGAAACAGCAGGCACAATCAGGACAGCCGATGCGGGAGCTACAGAAGCGGTTTGGAAGGCAGGAGCTACAGCAACAGTCAGGAACATCACCAGCAGCGACAGGAACGATCAGGACGGCTGTGGCAGGAGACCAGGAAGAGCCTCCCAGAGACTGTTGTCGAGTTAACAGAAGCATAACACAGGAAACAGCAGGAGCAGATGGACCACAGATATGCCAGAGGCAGTCAGTGCCACAGCATTCATGAAGGCTTGCAATGACAGCGATCGATCCACATCGGTGGGAACAGAGTTGGAACGATCCTGACATGGAACTATGCCATTCCAACCAGGTACTCTGGTCGATCCCAAACCAATACTAAATGAATGTTGGACATCTTCATGCAAGATATCCCCTGAGATATCCAGCCAACTACTGCTGTGCTTGCGATGCTCACTGTCAACCTGAAAGAAAAAGCAAAGATGATAGTAGAGGGAGACTCCTCTTGCTAAGAGGCGAAGTGCCCTCTCTACGCAGTGAGGAGGTACCTTAGAAAGAGGTCGACCTGACCTTGCAATTACCTCCACCTCTTCGCAGTCTTCGCCCGACGAGAGAGCAAAGAGGGTGAAGGAGAGAGATCTCTACCGAAGGACAGGAAGGAAGAACTTACAGGGAGAGAGAAGGAAGGAGGGGAGTCCACCAAGGGCGCCATGGAAGTGGAACTTACCAACGACGCCAGCAACCTCCGCCCACAACTCTCTATAGAGCAGGCAGCGAAAACAACACTCAGCACAAGTAGGAAGGAAGTAGTCATGCCCTCGTACATGGAGGGTGGGAGCCCAAGAAAGGAAGCGTACTCTTATGTCCCGATCAATGTAGGGGAGTGAAGATATTATGCACCAACTAATATCTCCGAACGTTCAGTATCTAAAGAAAGGGCTACTGGAAGAGAAGCATTACCACGTGGTTACGCCCATCTAAATACACCCTTGGCCATCAAACCCGAAACACAGGTGGATGGGAACGATGACTTATGCAAGGCTATCACAAATCGTGGGTTTGTATTAATAAATATGAAACCACAATTTTTAAAAGTAAATTGTATTTCTCCTAACTATACAAACCCGAGGTCCTTTACATTAGAAATTACTTTCAGCGCAGGCTGAAAACGGCTGTTGAACTTTCAAACAAGGTGGTTAGGCAGTTAACTACCGTCCAGAAGGCTGGAGTACCGCCTGCCCGGATGTAAACATTCCAATTTGCTTTCGGCCCAGGTATCAGATTGAGGGATGGCATGAGGTAGGCATAAAATGTAAAGGACCTTGGGTTTATATAGTAAGGAAAAATAAAATTTACTTTTAAAAATTGTGATTTGTTCCGACACAATATACAAACCCTCGGTCCTTTACATTTTAGGAAGACTCACTGGTTAGAGGGAGGAATCTGAGTGAGTCTCCTGAACTGACTGGAGTTCACCACCTTGTCTTCCCTTCCTGGTCAATAGAGCGAGAAAGGGAAAACTGCCTCTGACAAAATGATCGGGTTGTAAGAAACGCAGGATCAGTTGTCAGACTTCTGGGTCCCTTTGCATGAAAGAGGAATCATCAGTTCATGCAAGTAGGCTAGGAAGAACTTGGAGTTGGATGACATTAAGGCAATCACAAGCATTGGGTTTGTCATATAGTCATGGTCTCCCTCCCCCTCTTGCAAGGGGAAGGAGTGGGGTTGCTTCTATCAACCTGAATGGAAAATAGAACGGGAGCTCCCGTTGGGTGCTTACCTGCATCGACCGCCAGATCCAGCATGTAACAGCACATCTGCTCCCCGACCATGGGAAGAGAGGCCAGTCACTCCGCATTCATTCTCCCAATCACAACCGTACATCTTAGGCGAAATGCAACCTGTCCTGTTAGAGGAGCCAGGTAAGCTATACAACTTGTTGAGCAGCCACCACAGCACCCAAGGAAAAAGTGTCCAAGGACTTATGAGCAACATCCTGGAGGTAGAAGGAGGTGAAGGTGGTCTGCTGGGACCACACACCTGCCTTCAGCACCTGTAGAACTGACAAGTTCTTCCGCAATGCGAGGGACAGACCAATGCTGCGGACTTCGTGAGCTCTCGGCCAAAGCGTACCAGTGTCGTCTTCTCCTGCAGCAGAATACACTCTCCTTATCGTCTCATGAAACCAGAAGGAGATGGTGTTCTTAGACACTTCTTTCTTGGTTGAGCCAGTACTAACGAAGAGTCGTCGACACTCAGGCTGGAGACATCGAGTCCTCTTCAGATAGCGCCGCAGCACTCTAACAGGACACAGTAGCATCTTGTTTGGTTCATTACCTACAAAGTCCTCTAGGGAGGGGATCGTGAAGGACTCGAACCGTGCATCAGGGCCGAAGGATTCTGAGTCTTCGATACGAAATGCAGGACAAAATCGAGCGTAACTGATCCCCATCCCCTTGAGTGTTTAACATCGAAGGACAGTCCATGTAGTTCGCCAACTCTCTTCACCGATGCCAGGGCCAGCAGGAAGATGGTCTTGAGGGCCAGATCCCTGTCTGACGTCTTTCATAAAGGCTTGTACGGTACACAAGTCAGGCTCCTTAGAACGAGAGTCACATCCCAAGCAGGGGGCCTGAGATCCCTGGGTGGGCAAGACCTTTCGAAGTTTCTCATCAGTAGGGAAACCTCAAAGGAGGAAGAGATGTCTACTCCTTTCAGCCACAAGACCAGATTGAGTGCGGCATGGTAGCCTTTCTCAGCTGAAACGAAGAGAAGCTTCTCTCGGCGAAGGAAGGTGAGGAAGTCCGCAACCTGCTGAATAGTAGCTCCGACCGGAGAGATACCCTATCGATGACACCAACCACAGAAGACGGACCACTTTCCCTGGTATACCGCAGAGGAGGATCGTCTGAGGTACCCTGCCATCTCTGTTGCTGCGCAACGCGAAAAGTGCCTCTTGCTTGCAGGAGATGGTGTGTAACCTCCAGCCATGAAGACACAGGGACTGCACTGCCTGGTGGTACCGCTCTACATAGGGTTGACACAGGAGGTTGGGCCAGTGGGGGATCTCTCTTGGCGCCTCGGAGAGGAGAGTTAGCACGTCCGGATACCAAACAGCCTGCGGCCATTTGGGTGCCACCAGAATCATCCTGAGATTCGGAGTGATCATCACTCGGTTGATCACTCGGCGAATCAGACAGAACAGAGGAAAGGCGTAAAAGGTCGAGGTTGCCCTGTGGGTGCTGGAACGCGTCCTCCACAGTGGCCCATGGGTCCGGCACGACTGAGCAGAAGACCTGGAGTTTTCTGTTGTGCCGGGTGGCAAACAGGTTGATGACTGGACACCCCCACAGGTTGAATAGCCTTTCTGTCACTTCCGAGTGAAGGGACCATTTGGCTCCTATCACTTGATTCTGGCAGCTGAGCTTGTCTGCCACAACATTCCTCTTGCTTGGAATGTATACCTGGCTGACAGCTCTACTGAGTGAGCCACGGCCCACTCGTGCACCTGCATTGTCAACTGGTGAAGCGAGAGGGACACTAGGGCCCCCTGCTTGTTAGCGTATGCCACTACCATGGTATTGTCGCTCATCAGTACCATGGAGTGTCCCATCACTCGATCCCGGAACTCTTGGAGAACCAGGAAGGCTGCCTTGAGTTCCAGGATGTTGATGTGAAGGCGCCTGTCATCTCGGTGCCACACTCCCGAAGTCAGCAACTCCTCCAGGTGTGCGCCCCATCCCTAGGTCGATGCGTCTGAGAACAGCAGCATGTCCGGAAGGGATACTCCTATCAAGAGGTTCCTGTCGTCCATCCACCAGAGAAGGTCCTCTCTCATCTCCTCGGAAAGAGGAATGAGGGAGGACTGGGGGTCTCGGGACTGGGACCAATACTCCTTTAGCCTCCATTGTAGAGACTGCAGGTGAAGACGCCCATGAGGTACCAGCTTCTCCAGTGACGACAGGTGACCGATGACAACTTGCCATTGCCGGGCTGGCTGCTCCTGTCATGACAGGAACAGCTGTGCTGCCTGCCTGAACCTGCTGATACGAGAGTCTATCAGCATGCCCAGGTACTTTATCCTCTGCTTGAGGGTGAGATCTGACTTCTCGAGGTTCACCAAGATCCCAAGATCGCGGCAAAACTCGAGGAGTTGATCCCTGTCCTGTAGCAACTGCGAGCGGGAACTCGCCAGGACAAGCCAGTCGTCGAGATACCTCAAAAGATGTATCCCATGCAAGTAGGCCCAAGCTGACACAAGAGAGAAGACTCTCGTGAATACCTGGGGAGCGGTCGAGAGCCCGAAGCAGAGTGCCCTGAATTTGAAGACCGTCTCCCCGAGGATAAAGTGGAGGTACTTGCGAGAGGACGGATGAAGGGGTATTTGAAAATACCCATCCTTCAAGCCACCGTAAGCATAAGTCGTTCTCCCTGATGGAAACAAGCACGGATCACACTGTTCCCATCGTGAACATCGGTTCAGGGGAGAGAGGTCTATGACTGGTCTCCATCCCCCTGTGGCTTTCTCTACGAGAAAGATACGGCTGTAAAAGCATGGAGACTGGTCCGACACGACTTCCACAGCACCCTTGCTCAGCATGGCTTGCACTTCTTGCTGTAGTGCGGTGTCCTTCAGTGTTCCTTGGACGTATGTGTGGAGATGGACTGGAGAGTAGGTGAGGGGAGGCCAAGACTCGAAGGGTAGTAGATATCCCTCCTGAAGGACATCCACTATCCAGGTCTCAGCTCCGTGTCGCTGCCATGTTGCCCAATGGTTCAACAGGCACCCCACCACCTTCGGCAGCATTTGGGGGGGGAATGCTGCCCCTAGTGTTTCCCCGTCTTCCTCTTCCCCTTGCCCCTTTTTCCGGATTGGAAAGCGGGCTGAAAGGGGGCGGGAAGATCCACCCTTTCTAGAGGAAGAAGAAGGCTGGGTGTTTCCACGGGACTCCTTCGAAGACTGGGACTTTTTAGGGGCTGAGGAAGTGCTAGCCTGACCTGAGGGCCTGGCTGCAGTGGAATGCGAAGACCCAGAGGTCTTGGCCACTGCCTGGTGGACAAGCCGGTCACTGTCCTCGGCCCAGCGCTTATCCACCACAGCCTCCACCAACTCCCTAGGGAAGAGAGAGGCAGAACCCAGCAACAGTCCATTCCGCAGGGTCATTGCTGACTCGGGCCCCACAGACCTGGAGAAGCGAGAGAGAACAGTGTCTCTTCACTTCAGGACCAGGTTAGCCCACAGGTTTGCCATCTGGTGGGTGAGGTAGGAGATGGCCCTACCTCCAGACTGGCATAGTCTCTCCAAGGCGGAGTCCTCCCCAGGTACAATAGCGCCTGAGGAAGCAGCTACCTTGGATACTGTGAAAGACCACTGATCCAGCCAGGAGACTGCCTGGAAGGCCACCATGGCGGTGGCTTCCAGGGTTGCGGCTTCTTGCTGAGAGAGGGAGATGCTCTCTGCAGTAAGTTGCTGAGATGTCAGACCCGGATCAAGATGAACCAGGTCCAGGTCAACCTGTTAAGGTGGCAATGCCCTCTCCGATGGTGCATAGAAGCGCTTCTGGCGGGGCAGAGGAGGGGGAAGAAGCTTGTCCGAGCGGTTCAATCTAAGCGAATTGTCCTGCCCAGACATAAGACCATTCACCTGATCGAGGACTCCCTCGGCAAGCGTGGACCACGGCAGCCCCACTGAAGCCTTGGGTTCCTTCTTGGGTCCCCAGTAGGATTCGAGGCGCGACGGACGATCCACAGATGAGGCCGTGGTCCCTTCCCCGAGGTCACTGTGCTAACGAATCAGTGCAATAACCTCAGCAAACGTCCTCTGTATCTCGGGGGTGTCAGCATCCTGGGGGAGAGGACCCTCGAGTCCTTCCAGGGTGCGGTCTCCCGATCTACTCTCCCTGCAGGAGGGAGAACCTCGGCAGACCCCCGTGATCCTTCCTGCACCATGTGGGCATAAGACCTGGTTGAACCGAGGACCGAGCGAGGCACATATGCCCCCGAGGTAGAACCCTGGGGAGACAACTCGCCAGAGTTCTTCCTGTCCAACTCGCGCCCCCTGGAAGGAGCCCAGGAGATAGAGGGGACAGGCGAGGAGGATCAGGCGCTCCCACTGGCCCTGCTGGCAGAACCAACAGGGGCAGTGGGCAGGGAGCGATCACCAACCCGTGGTGGTGATGGCAGCCTGGGTTGAGGATAGTGCTTACACCTGGGCGAAGCAGTCTCCCGAGGAGAGCAGAGCGGCTCGCATGAGTCAAGCAGCCCGCTCGCCTCCCCCAAGCCAGGCTGGCCACGTGGACGTGTTCGGGGACTGGGAGGAGTCGGGCGTGCGGCTGGCTGACGCGAGCTTGCGCTGTCCTCTAGACTGCGCCCCAGTCTTCTTCGAGGCCGTAACCTCTCGGGAAGACTGAGCAGGGGACCTCTTCTCTGCTTCTCCAGGTGTCCGGGCTCGAGGGACCGAAGCACCTTCCCGGGAACCTGGCTTGGCACTCATAGAAGTACCAGCAGGAAGAGTCGGGGCACCTGCATGCCCGGACTCTTTCTCTCGCCCCACACCCGAATCTGTATGGAGAGAGGTTTCTCCCATACCAGGACGGGGTACCCAGGTCTCCTTGGAAACCTGGGTACCCGGAGCGACTCGCGCGCGAGTGTCTGACGTGGACCCGCTGGCCTTAGAAGCAGGTTTCTTCAGCACAGCAGAGGGAGTACGCCCTTGGCTCCCGATGCGACTGACCCAGGGGCCAGAGCAGTAGTTCCCTGATCCGTGGATTGGGAAGAGCCAGCGAGAGATCCCACTGCCTTCCCTGTGGAAGGAGGCAGTCCCTTAGAGGTCTCGGTGCGAGACCTCTTGGGTAGGGGGGAGAGGCAGGCTTCTTCTTCTTTGGCTGGGTAGCCTCAGAAGGAGAAGAAGAAGAAGAGGCAGCAGACGAAGACGACGACACCTTTCTCGATCTCTTCTTTGACTTCTTCGCCATCTTCCTCAGGATCGAGGTCAGGTCCCCAAACCATGCAGGAGCAGCCGAAGAGTCAGGAGCAACCAGGGGGGCCACAGCAGCAGGCGCAACCCGGGCAGTGTAGACGGTGCTCAGGCCAGCAGTTACCGGGGCAGGAACATCAGCAGAGCAAACAGGAACGTTCAGAGGAGGAGCCAGGGATGAAGGCGCGGGTGGCGTGCGAGCAGCCAGGCCGGGCCGAGCCAGGGTCGAAGGCATGGGAGGTGTGTCAGCAGTCAGGCCGGGCCGAGAGACAGGGCTGCGAGGGCCGGAACCAGGGAATGCCAGGGGCAACAGGGCAGGCAATGAACCATAATCATGTCAAAAATGGGCCAGGGTCAGCAACAGGGGCAGGAACTTATTTTACATGTAAGAACCAATTGGTTACTTAGCACCGGGACCTACAGCGTGCGTCAACCATTATAGGAAAATGGCCCAGGTCATGAGAGCGGGGCCAGGAACCCAGGGGGCAGCGGTACAGGATGATGAGAGGCAGGAGCAGCCGAAACCTGGGTGTCCAGGTGTGAAGCCACCGTCACAGGCAGCTTCGTGAACGCAGACATGGTGATAGTTGTGGTGGTGGTAGCAGTAGCCGAGTGGGTTGTCACTGAAGCGCCAGACAGCTGGGACACGGCCCTCCAGTGACGGAACGCCAGGTAGACCCAGGTGTATCCAGACGGAGGATAAGTCTGATACCTGGTCCGTAGCTTCCACCCCAAAACCTGAGGAAACAGTCTGGTCAAAATGGGAAGTCTCTGCTCGTTCCGGGGGAAAAATTTCGCCCTCAGCAGGAGAAGGGACCCCGAGAGGATGTCCTGATCAACCGCCCCCCCACCGCCCTTCCACACCTGATGAAACGAATGAGGAAGGGGAGGGGGAGTCCTCACCCGAGGGAGAGGGAGCAAGCAGGGGAAGTTCGCAAGGGAGGGAGAAACGATCCCGACACATTAGCCACCACTGGAATCGTCAGGGGCATGTTACCCTCGGACGATTCCTTGGCAGGCTTCCAAAGGTAGCGTCTCCTCCCCTCGAACCTCTTCCATTGCTTGGGAGACCAGGTACAACACTCGCTACAAGGAGCTTCATGCGAACACACACATCCCCTGCAAGATGGGTAAAGGGCATGTGGGTCCGTGTCGAAGCTAGAACAAAATGTATTACATCTTTTGCCTCCTACCCCAGGACACACACACACTGGGGATAGAAGGGTTTAGGAGATTTATCACCATTCATGCTCAAAAAGAGGGTTTAGGAGGTTTATCAACATTCACGCTCAAAAAAAATAAGGAAAAATCCCACCAAAAGCTGAAGGGCAGTCAGGCAGGGAGCGAAGAACAACGTCCACATTCTACGACGGCCGAAAGCAAATTGGAATGTTTACATCCTGGCAGGCGGTATTCCCGCCTCCTGGACAGTAGTTTACTGCCTAACCACCTTGTTTGAAATTTCAAAGGCCATTTCCAGCCTGCGCTGAAAGTAATTCCTAATGTAAAGGACTGAGGGTTTGTATATTGTGTCGGAACAAACACATAATATATACACAAAAAAACATTAGGATCCCACCGGGATAAAGAAGAACTTAACGACAGTCAGACAAAGAGATCCGAAAACATGTCTGCAATGCATGACGGCCAAAAGCAAACTGGAATGTTTACATCTGGGCAGGTGGGTATTCCTGCCTCCCTTGCGGTAGTTACTGCCTAACCACCTTGCTCAAGAGTTTAATGCCCGTTTCCAGCTATGCTGAAAGTAAATCGTAATGTAAAGGACCAACGGTTTGTATATCATGTTGGAACAACTGGAATGTTTACACCTGGGGCTAGGGGGGTATTGCCGCCTACCTGACGGTAGTTACTGCCTAACCACCTTGTTCAAGAGTTTAACGGCCGTGCCCAGCTTTGCCGTAAGTAATTCCTGATGTAAAGGAGTAATGGTTTGTATATCGTGTTGAAAAAACTCTTCTTTCTTTATGAACTGGTTACCTTAAAACATTTCAATAAGGAAATTTGACTCATAAATCAAATTTACTTTTTAAAGTTTCATCACACAATAGCAGGAATTATATAAAAAACCAATCACAGTTGAACCAGGTACCTCTGTTTTCAATATCTGGGTCTATCAAGCTAATAATTCCTCACACAAAAAAATTCACAATACAGTATATCAATACTGTCTATCATAACTTGAAACACCTTCACATAAATGAGATTCTTCAAAATGTTTACACAGAACCCTCTCTACCATAGTTAATTCATAGGACTTTCAAATATAGTTCTCTTGCTAGCACACCAATTGACCCAAGTCCACAGAGTTCCAATCAAAACCCCACCTCACAAGGGCCAGACCTTTTCACAACTATTCCTGCATAGAACGGTGCACAATAAAAAAAAAAGGGGGTGGTATGTTGACTAATAACAACATTAAAAATAAAATTAATGAATACATATAAACATACACAACCAAAACAAGAATAGTTTTGTTTTTATAAATACTCATCCTATTTTAACACAACCAAAACAAGAATAGTTTTGTTTTTATAAATACTCATCCTGTTTTAACACTACAAGACCACAGTCTCAAGATTATTAAAAAGAGGAATCATTTTAATGATTGCCACAAAATGCCTCAGCAACTCATGGGTGTGCGAGTTGAGGCAAGGGACCCTTAGGCCCTTCCAGTTCCTTGTCTTCCCAAGTTTCTCCCTCTGCAGGAGGGACTCCCATATGACCTGTCAGGCACAAAGACCAAACCAAGTATGTAAACCTCCATGGTGGTGCTAGAATGGGATCGAGAACTGTCCTGGTCCTGGACCCCAACCTGATTGCTCTTGTGAGAGATTGTGAGCACCCTTGCCTAGCCTGGCAAAGACTGAAGTCTTGCTGGGTAAGCATGGCTGTGGATGGTTGTCAACCTGAGGTGACAACATCCGTATGGGTTGGGGAGAGAGATCCCACTCACACGAACATGGCCTGGGACTGTCCACAGAGACGTCTATACACGACAGCTGCCAGAAGCAAAGTGGAATGCTTACAGACAGGTGGGCAGGACTTCTCCTTCCTGTCGATAATTAACAACCTCGTCTGAAAGTTAAACATCTGTTCCAGTTCATGTTAGCAAACTAAGTCCCCTGTGTAAAGAACTTCTGGTTTGCATCTATGAATGAACAAATGAAAATTTATGTAGATCGCCAAAATTTTACAATCTAGATAGCCTAAACCACATAAAATCCAAATATACAGTAGTCCGTCCATTTGTATAAGGGATAGGTTCCAAATCTCTTTACAATATGTGTGAGGAATAGGTTTCAAATCCCTTTACACGCTCCACAGAGGAAAACAAACCATCAAAATTAATATAACTCTAACTATGCAATATGTTAAAACAATCTTGGTCTAGTTATATATACCTACAACACCTATGTCTCTGAATAACTGAAATGCAACTACAGTATGTACCAACATATGAGGACCTAGCTATTAAACTACACTATACCCCATTAAGAAAATACAGGTATACACATACTGCACTGTATAAGAACCTCTGACATACCCTCTTAAGCATTATCAAGAATTTCATGCTATTATTTCTGCAAATGACTAATGTAACAAACTGTAGAACAGGAAAGTAATTTACTCACATTTCCCTTCAATAAACTGATGCAACAGACATGACTTGCCAGTGCCAGCACTTCCAATAACCAGGAACTTGAATAAAAAATCTGAAAGAAGAAGAAACTGACTGTCAAAATGTTTGTCATGACTCAGGTTGCTTCTCATAGGCTAGATAAAATTTTGAGAAAATCAACTTGTAATTAAATAAAACAATTATTATAGATAACATCTTTTATTAGGCTATGCTTACTTTAACTGATTTCACTGCTGACTGTGGATATGCATGAACTATGTATTTTCTGAGCTGATTAGCCTATGTTGTGATTTATCTATTTCCTTTCTAAATGGAGCAGCACTATATTAGGTTTTTCACCCACCCAAACACCAACAACAAGAAATAAAATTGCAGACTACTACCACTGCCTGATTCCTGCCAGTCATCGACCGAGGTATTTACCGTCTATCGTTTACGTTCATGGTTTTTGATAGGGATATTTACTGTCATTTGGTTTGTGTTTTTTTTTTTCATCCCCAAGGGGCTGATCCTAAACAAAGCCCATTTTGCACATAAACCAGTAGTTCCAGAGCTAGAGAGCCATGGTATAAGTCTGCAATTTTACTGAACAAAAAACCAATAAGCAGAGGCTAATATATGATTCATGCATTCACTGAGAGCGAGTTGTTATCATACTAGGCTAGATCCAGCCTAGGCTATCACCTGTAGGCCTGTGATTACATAACTGCATTACAGTTTATGCGTACTGCCTATTTCATATTTCTAAGTAATAGCTCCGCATGGACTGCATGGGACGGTTCTGGGTAATTCTATATATTAGCTCCGCGCCTGTTTTTACCTTTTCAACTGGTTTTTTCTACACTTTCAGGGGTTCTGATACTGGCGGTGCATCTGTTTGTTGTCGGCTGAATGGACAACATGCGTTAACAAGTTGTTGCACTTGCCAGACGGGATATGAACCGTTCGAAACAGACGTACCTGTGCTCTGTCTTGTGAAGATTGCGTATGGAAACCCATTGTTGGATGGACTTCGGGGGTTAATTACAGGTTAATTAGACTCGAGCGCCAAAAATGAAAGGTAAATTCATAATTAGCAACCAAAAAACTGTAGAAAGAGTCAAGTTATATTGCCGTCGGCGACGCGGAGCTACCCTATAGTTCTACTCGGTTCTGTGAATACGAAAGTCATCAGGGAGCTATATGTTCAAGAAGGGACTGGCTAAGGAAATCTATTATTAAAGGAACCATACTAACCTAACCTAGTAGGCCGTGCTACCTGGCCAGGAGGCCAGAAACCCCTAGTAAAGGAAACCACTTTTTACCAAAAGTTCCCCTATAACACTGCACATGCATGACAGCATTCCAGGATGACGAGCATACAAAAACATAATCAGTTCTGAGGCTAATTACAGTCGACCGACAAAAAATAACGGTAAATTCTTGATAACCAAAATACTAGCCGATAGGAAAAGTCAGTTTTAAAGGAAACACCCGACGCGTAGCTAATGCTTAGTTCTACCGCATATTTGCCTAAAAACAAAGGAAATTAATCGACAGCCTTAGCATGACCATACCCAGGGCAGTTGGTAAGGACAACTGGCCTAAAGTAATGCGAACTTTACTCCAAACGAAGTACACTACACACACACACAATATAGACAGAATATATGTATATATATCTGTAAATATGAATACGTTATTAGCCAACATTCTGGTGAAATAGGCTATTTAAACAAAATATACGAGGCTAAGACATAACTCACCATAAGACTCGGACATTGTGAATGGAGAGTAATGAAAGGTTTCTCAATTCCTGTTACGTTAGTCTTGTACAAAATATATATAGTGGTCTCCTTCGTATTAATCACACCTATGATACAACATCGAAATATTTCACATTCACAACATTTTGTTATCATTCACGACAGCGACGTAGACGAGCAAAATTCGTTCTCACAACTTAGTGAGATAGCAGACCAAGAACTGTCAAATTTTGTACAGGTCTAGTTAATTCCGGACTAAATAAACTTAAATATTAAAATTTAAGCCAAATTACATAAAATTTAGAGATTATTATACTTATAATTATAAATATAACATTTTAAATATGTATAAATATTGAATATATTACATCTAAGGTAAAAAATTAAATGTTAATTAAATCTCATAATCAATATTACAACCCGGATATACACGTCTTAGTAATCCTTGCTTAGCCTACTTATTACAACATTGCATTACTTAAGTGTTCTATCATTGTTGTTTTTCCTAGAGGCATGTTCATTACTATACTGTATTATCCATACTGTATTGAGACGCTTTATTTGCTTAGACAGTTATCATCTATTTGACTACGCGTGAATTTCCATCATATAAAATAGAACAGGACAGACTGGTGGGCGAGTGGGAATTAGTCACCTATTGAAACTAGGAAATGTTAAGCAACATACATTTTAAGCAACATTTAACCAGACCACTGAGCTGATTAACAGAATAAGGATTAGATGACAACAAGGACGTCTTAAATGAATTTCTATCACCAGAACATTTGGATTGGCCGGCCGGACAACTCGGGCCTAGCAGAGTGACGAGAACAAACTAAGGCGCCTTATGAAACATTTGGAAAAACAAGCCAAAAAAGGAAAAGTGATATGTAAAGAATACCCATCATAAATGAAATAGCATTCATTAACGAAGAATATTATCTAAACATTCCGATAATGAAAAAAATAGACGAATTAGTGTATGTGGAGACTTTTACTTGTGGATTACGATACTAAAAGCAGAAGAATCAAAAACTGTATAAGCATCTATATAGTCAGTCTGATGGATCACCTAACAATGTTGCCATGTAAAATTTTCATCTTGGGGCAATTTGTCCCTTTATGGAGAGTGAAAAATCCCCACTTTTCTAAAGGTATGCAGCAAAAAGTCCTTACGTTTTCCTTAAGAAAAGTACACCAACAAAATCAAGTTACATATTGTCATACCGATATAAAGCATAATGCCCGCGTCACACATGGCGATTCAAGACCGCGACCGTCGTAATTTGCTCATTACGACGCGGTTACGCTCTAGGTACGACCAACCGCGTCGCCGAGTTTGGCGACGTCTGCCAAGTGATGGCTTATGTGCAAGGCTGCACAGCACCTACATGGTCGATCATAACGGCTGTCAAAAGTCGCCATGTCATGAAGCAACTGTGTAATGTCATTGTAAAGTTCCCACTGAGCGGGTCTTCTATGATGGCGACCCGTTTTTTATGCTCCTAAGATGACGGGTCATGCAGGATCAGCCATACTCAATCATTCAAACTTATCTATGTAAATGTATACCTGTTACTAACTTATTTTTCATATGTTTCTTTTGCTCATGTGTAAGAATGTTGTCAATTTGATCATTGTCCATTTTTTGCAACTCGGAGTGTATTTATTCATTGTATTTATTGTCAAGAGTAATTGACCTCAGGTCACCCTGGTTCTCATTGTATTCCTCGGCGTGACGTCAGTCCACTGCTATATAAACCGCCTGTGTCGCAATAAAGCAGCAGTAACTTTTCTCCTGCTCATTCTTTAGCATCTCTTAAAGCGGTGACCCCAGAGTGGCTCCCGGAGCCATTAGCGGACTCACACGGCGACTTAGTCTTGGCTCCAGGAACTACCCACGCCCCTAGTGGACTAATTACGGCGCTGTAACCAGCGTTCAGGCGTGCTGACTCTCGTTGGCAAATCACCAGCATCATTAATGGACTCAAACGGAGCGCTCCCAAGTGTGTATTGACGCGAGTATTCCACTCCAATTAAGAGGGCTAGAGTGAGCATGGACGCGGTGATTCCCTCCCACATTCAGTCAATCGCGAACCTTGCGGACTCAGACGTTTACTTCCCACTCATGTCACCTGCGCCAAGATTCACGCTCTCCTCCACACCGCTACCCGCGCCCCGCATGCTGCCCTGCCCAGCGGGACAAATAAAAGCCACCCTTGCCATATAGCTGCCGCCCTTCACACAGGGAAACCCATCAACGTGGCTTTTCAGGGTTGAGGGTCAGTTCAGGCTGGCAGGACTCACGGACGAGGTGCTGCAAGCTGACGCAGTAATCAATGCCCTGCCGGAGGAGGTCTACAGGAAACTCCTCCCATGGGTGTCCGTCGCACGCCCCCTCACCTACCGCCACCTAAAAACATCCCTCACTGAGACTTGCTCTCTGCCGCTCACTGAGAGGGCCGCCCACGCCCTCAACCTTGTCACCAACCCACAGCATGATCAGAGCATCATGGAGTTGTGGGGTGTGATCCAGGACCTCCTCACCCTCCCCGGCACCGACAGCAGTGGCAAGCAGTCCGAAATCAGCCTGTCAAGGGAGATCCTCCTCCGTCAGCTCCTCCTGGAGGTCCGAATTCAGGTCCTCGAGCCCTACACCATGTTGCTCGAGGACTTGATTAGAACGTCGCAGCAGCTGACCGACTCCGCAAGGGGAGCGAAGCGGGCATCAGCACCCACACACCCCGTCAGTTCCATTCAGCAGGAGGAGGGTGCAGAGGAGGAGATAAGCGTCGTCACCAAAAGGCGGCCACCATATCATCACAAGAAGAACCCACCAGGCCCTTGCTACTACCACCAGCGGTACAGCAGGACGCCCAAAACTGCCAACCCCCTTGCTCATTCGCCCATCCAAAAAACGGGGGAGGTGGCGGCCAGCAGAACAGGCCACCATGACAGCAGAGGAACCCAGGAGCCCAAAACCATTAGGTTTCTACGTCCGTGACACTATCTCCAGCAGGATGATGTTGGTCAACACCGGGGCCGTTCGATCAATATTTCCACCATCCAGGGAGGACCACAAGCGCCTGCCGGACCCGGCTGCCATCCTGACGGCCGCCAATGGGTCCCCCATCCTCTCCTACGGCACCAGGCTCCTGTCGATCTCCATCCTTGGCCGGAGATACACGTGGAACTTCGTCGTCGCGGACATAAGGACCCCGCTCCCGGGTGCGGATTTCCTTGCCCACTTCAGGCTGGCAGTCAATGTTGGTCACAAGCGTCTCCTCGACACCGACTCCTGCCATTCCCCCCCACTGGCACCGGGACCCAGCATGCCTACCATCTGCTTTGTCACCCCCCACCAGTATGCCTAGCTGCTGAAGGAGTTCCCCGACGTATTCAAGCCCGAGCTCCGTCAGGTACCCGGGACCCCAGCAAAACATGGCATCTACCATCACATAAAGATGAAGGGCGCCCCTGCACATGCAAAGTTCCGGAGGCTTCCCCCTCGATGCCTTCAGGAGGCCAAGGATGCCTTCACCGAGATGGGGCGGATGGGCATATGCAAGAAGGCCTCCAGCCCATGGGCCTCTCCCCTCCACATGGTGCAGGAATCGAATGGCTCCTGGAGACCCTGCGGCTACTACAGGCAGCTCAACCTTGCAACTGAACCTGACCATTGCCCCCTGCCGAACATGCAGGCTCTCACAGCCTCCTTCCACGGCGCCAAGATATTCTCTAAATTAGATCTTTAAAAATCTTACTTTCAGGTACCAGTTGCTCCAGAGGATATCCCCAAAACTGCCATCATCACACCCTTCGGGTCCTATGTCTTCGCCTTCTCCACCTTCGGCCTGAGGAACGCGGTGTTGACTTTCCAGAGGCTGATGGACAGCATCCTGGGGGGACCTGAATTTCTGCATCTGCTATGTGGATGATATCCTTATATTTTCCAGGTCCTACAAAGAGCACCAGAGGCACATCCGGGCGGTCCTGCAGCGCCTGCAGGAGAATGGCCTCATCATCAGATTTGACAAGTGCACCTTCGGCGTCAAGAAAGCTGACTTCCTAGGCCACGAGATATCCCCGGATGGCATCCGCCCGCTCTCATCAAAGGTCACAGCCGTCACCAGGTTCCCCGCCCCTACCTCCATCAGGGCCATCCAGGAGTTCCTCGCAATGGTAAATTACTACAGGAGGTTCATCCCCGGGATCGCACACACCATGCCCCCCTGATGGAGATCCTGAAGGGGCGACCAAAATCCTTAGTGTGGGGACCCAGCCAGCAGCAGGCCTTCTCCCTGATGAAGGCTGCCCTTGCCAAGGCAACCGCCTTGGCCCACCATGACCCCAGCGCTCCCCTCCAACTGACGACGGACGCCAGCAGCGTCGCCTGCGGAACCATCCTGGAGCAGATCGTTGACGGCGCCCCCTAGCCCATTGCCTTCTTCAGCAAAAAGTTCAACCCTGCGGAGGCCCGCTACAGCACCTTCAACAGAGAACTCTGCGCAGTGTACTGGGCGGTCCGGCACTTCAAGTTCCTCCTAGAGGGTATGTCCTTCACAATCTACACAAACCATCAGCCGCTGGTCCACACCTTCACCAAGCAGGGGGATGCATGGTCTTCCAGACAGCAGCGGCACCTCACGACCGTCACGGAGTTCACCTGCACAATCAAGTACCTCCCCGGCAGGAAGAACCCTGTAGCAGATGCACTTTCCAGAATCGAGCTCAACGCGGTGCAGCTCAGGATCAACTACGGGGACCTTGCACGGAAACAGGCCGCCGACCTGGAGACTCCAGCCTACCGCACCGCCATCACGTCCCTAAAGTGGAGGGACATGGCCCTCGCCCCCGGGGGACCAAAACTTCTGTGTGACGTCAGCACCAGCCAGCCTCGCCCCCTGGTGCCCACCTCCCACTGTCACCAGGTATTCGACGTCATCCACTGGATGTCCCACCCCTCCGGCAGGACGACAGCCAAGCTGCTGACAGAGAAGTTCGTCTGGCAAGGGATGCGGAAGGACATGAGGACTTGGGCGAGACAGTGTCTTCAGTGCCAAACCAGCAAGATAGGACGTCACACCGAGCCCAGGGTAGGCGAGTTTCCACAGCCGGGGAGGCGGTTCGGTCACGTACACATCGACGTCGTCGGCCCTCTTCCCCCGTCAGGCGGGGCCAGATATCTCCTGACGATCGTCGACCGCTCAACCAGGTGGCCTGAAGTGTTGCCCATGCAGGAAGCCACTGCCAGTGCGTGCGCCGAGGCCCTCCTCTCCAGCTGGATCAGCCGGTTCGGCGTCCCAGACCACATAACCACTGACAGGGTCCCGCCTTCCTGTCCGAGTTGTGGTCCGCCCTGGCATGCCTGCTGGGGACAACTCACCATACCACCACCGCTTACAACCCCGCAGCCAACGGCTTGGTTGAGAGGTTCCATAGGTCCCTGAAAGCGTCCCTCATGGCCCGCTGCACCACTGAAGATTGGAAATACCAGAGAAAATCTATGAGGAGCCCCTCGTAGTCCCGGGCGAACTAGTCACGGAAGATCGGCACAACCCGTCAGTCCAGAGGTTTCGCGACATAGTCAGCAAGTTCGCCCCCTGTAAGCGGACATACACCGACAGGTCAGTCGCTTTCATGCCTCCCAGATTGTCCTCCACCACTCACGTCTTCATCAGGGATGACGCCGTCTGCCCCCCAACTAACCAGGCCCTACAGGGGGCCCTTCCGCGTGCTGGAGAGGAACAACAAGGCTTTCCGCCTCACCCTTCACGGAAAGGACGACTGGGTGTCAATCGACCGCATCAAGCCCGCCCTCCTAGAGGAGGAAGCAGACATTACCGCACCACGCCCTCTGACAGAACAGTCGCCTTTGCAGTCGGGCCGCCGCAGAAGGAGGTCATGGGGCCGCCCCCAAAAGCATCCACCCACACCCGCAGCCAGCCGCTCCCATGCACAACGCAACCCCCAGCTCACTTTGCTCAGCTGCGGCACTCTTCAACGCCCCAGCAGATACATGGATTAATGAGACATTACCCATGTCTTTGTGGGGGGGGGGAGTATTTGTAAAGTCCCCGCTAAGCAGGTCTTCTATGTTGGCGACCCGTTTTCTATGCCGCTCCTATGATAACGGGTCACGCAGGATCAGCCATACTCAATCATTCAAACTTATCTATGTAAATGTATACCTGTTACTAACTTATTTTGCGTATATTTCTTTTGCTCATGTGTCAGAATGTTGTCAGTTTGATCATTGTCCATTTTTTGCAACTCATTGTATTTATTCATTGTATTTATTGTCAAGAGTAATTGACCTCAGGTCACCCTGGTTCTCATTGTATTCCTCGGCATGACGTCAGTCCACCGCTATATAAACCGCCTGTGTCCTCAATAAAGCAGCAGTAACTTTTCTCCTGCTCATTCTTTAGCACCCCTTAAATCATCACAACTGATGAGATGATGTCGGCATTTGATTACGTCAGACATAACCAGCTATGTCAACATGCGCCATCCGGTGTGATGTATGCCATGTACTTGGCAACCCTACAGCATGCGTGGTGGGGATGCACAGTAGTCTGACTGAGTCATGTGCTTAGCAGGCATTAAAGAGAGCATCCCAGGATCTCCATCCTCACTCGTCTTTCATCGCCTCTCACCTATATATGTAACCTGCGCTGCTTAGCATTCACCATACCCAGAATGTCATCAAGGTCAAGAAGAGTGTTCCATATAAGGATGCCTCACAGCATGTCTCTCCAAGCACCCCTTCTGCACCATGCACTTCTGCCGAGGATGACCCCAAGGTGCAAGTCTTCGAGGAGGAGCCCCTGTCCGTGGAAGTCGGTGATTTGGAAGTCCTTGGTGATGACGAGGAGTCAATGACATATGTGGAGAGCAGCGAGCAGCGTCGTCACAAGAAAATTCCATGTGTTTTCTTATCCGATGACACCAAGAGGATGTTGGGGGAACAGCTGCGTGAGTACCCCTTCCTGTATGACAGGGGCTTTACGGACTTCAAAAACATGGAGTAGAAAACTTGCCTCTTGGCAAACAAGGCCAAGCCCCTCAAACTGCCTTTGACAGCAGCTCAGCTCAACACGTGGTTGAAGTCTGTAAGAACAAGGTATGGGCAGTTGATGAAGACAAAGAGCAGCCAGGCAGTGGTGAGGGGACCTCTCAGACAGGGAGAAGTGGATTCTGACAACGTTCAGCTTCTTTGGGAAACACATTGTCCATTTGGATTGAAACACATTTGGTTTCATCAGTGTTTCAATGGAATGGCCGAAGACCCAGACTTCATAGAAGTCTATGGCGATTGAAAGAGACCGGTCAGAGAGGTGGACACTGTTCTGCCCTTACGTATTTGGTTTTTGCATGGTTTACAGATTAATACACACATAAACAAAGTTTCTCCAACACCTTCAAAAACATAACAGACACCTTTTCCAAAATTAGTTAAGAAAGGGAGCTGAGGATATTTCATTTCGAGGCTCGGCCTACCCCACCCCAAATCAAAGTCCTTCAAAAGAAGGCATCGTGCTTACCCCATATAATAATGGGAAAAATGCACGTTAAAGACGAAGAAGAAGAAGAAGGTTTCGTGTTTCATATATGCTTTTTCCAAAATTATTAATATATTTAATTTTCCTCTCTCTATAGTCCACTGCTGCTGCCGCTGCCATTCCTGATGCCCCTAACATACAGGTTGCTGCTGGTGGAGATGATGACGAGGTGATTATTATCCCTGCCATCGAGGAAAGGAGGCCTACAGAAAAGTTTTCTGAGCAGGATTGTTACAATGTTAAGATTTATTGTGCTCTATGTATATTGTATATCATATCTTTGTATCAGTTGTAAATGCCAATAAAGAAGAAGAAGTGCCCTCTGCTTCACACTTTGTAAACATTGAACAGACAGTCTCACTGCAAGCGTCCTTTCATTATGTCCCATGACATCGCTGTAATTAAGTATCATCACACGGTGTCAGGTGCAAGGACAACGGACACAAGCCCCAGGATCAGGATTCAAAGACATTCTGTTATGATTTACAATAAGCATCAGTGAAATTTAGTGAAAGTACCGTATTTGATGGCTTATAAGACGCGTCTGCATAGGACGCACCCCAATTTCAGCAGGACATTGAGGGAAAAAAAAAAATGTTTCCTAGCCTATGCTCATATGATTTTGGTGAGTAAAAACTGTAGTATTAGGTTATCATATGCATATTGTTTCTTACCAACAGAATTAACAAAAACATTAATAAAGAAGTTATTTACCATATTTATATTTATCAAAATATGTATTATACAATCAGCCACTTACTACGATCGAATGTTTCGTCCGCTGCTGAAAGCTACCTCATAGGTTTACCAATAGATTGCAACACATTCATTTGTAAACATTGTTTCTTACCGGCAAAATCAACAAAAACATTAATAAAGATGTTACCTACGGTAATATATGTTACATATATCCATTATATATTATAAAAGTATGCAATTAAGCTCTGGAATTTACTACGTTTCATCACTGCAGCTGAAAGCTGCCTCTTGGCTTGATATGATTACCGTTAGGTGGCAGCACCATCGTTTGTAAGCGTGCAGACGACGTTGGTGATGTACAGTAAAATGATTATGGAAAATATTGGGGAAGAAGAAAACACAATCCATACACAGAAACTTTATTATTGCCAAAGTTAGGAAAATAAAATAATAAAACGTAAGACATCATGATAAATGAGCATAACAAAAACAGAAAACTAGGCCATCAAATTTTATTCCTCTTCAAAACCAGAAAATTCACCGTCGTCGTCAGACTCGTCACTAAAACCCAGGAACTCCTCATCATCATCATCATCATCATCATCTTCATCTTGAAATAATGCGTCATCCTCTGTTCCATCAAGAGCATTGCTGATACCACACTTTTGAAAAGATTTCACAACAATTTCTGGTTTGATGTTATCCTAAGCTTGCTTTACCCATTCACAGACTTCTGCAATGCTAGGTCTTTTCATCCTTCCAGTTGGTGTGAGGTCGTGGTTTGGCATTGTCATCCACTTGTTCCAAAGCTCCTTCATGTTTTGCTTGAATGGCCTATTAAGAGATACATCTAAAGGTCGCAATTGACTTGTAAGCCCACCGGGAATAACTGCTATCTCAGTCGTTAATTCTGCCACTTTCCTTTTAATGACTTCAGTTCTATGGGCTCGGAACTGATCCCAAACCAAGAGAGAAGGTTTTCTTAATAATCCACCAGGACGTCTTGCCCATACATCTCGTAACCATAACTTCATCCCATCCTCGTCCATCCAACCTTTAGGATGAACATGAACATGCACACCTTTTGGTATTTTTTTCTTTGGGAAGAGTTTTTCTTTTAAAAATAAGAAAAGGGGGCAGTTTTGTTCCATCGGTGCAACATGAAAGAACAACCGTATAATGTGTCTTTTCATGACCTGTAGTTTTCACTGCAACAGTCTTTGCTCCCTTCTCGCTCACAGTTTTATTTGATGGAACATCAAACGTTAGTGGAACTTCATCCATATTTCCAATCAGGCCTAGTTCAAAAGGAGTTTTTTTTCTGGCAGCTATAACAAAATTATGAAAATGTACTATTTTATCATCATAGCCAGCTGGCATTTTCTGTGCAATTGTCGTTTTTGTTCGCATTGACAAACCTTCCCTTTTCATAAACCGATAAACCACCCTTCTGTGCCTTTAAAATTCTCAATCCCGTGTTCGTGTGCAAATTTCCTGGCTTCGTTCCTGATCATTTTCGTAGACACACACCTGCCTGAGTTCCTTTGATCTACTACCCACTTTTTTATTTCCTCATCAATTGCAGGCCAATGTGGGGCTGAAAAACGAAGGTTACGGTTTCCTTTCTTCGCTCCCCGTAGTTTATTTTCTTGCAGCCTCCAAGAACGTACCATTTTTTCAGTAGGAGGAGGACCAAAATATCTTGCTGTCACTTAACCTAACTAGGCTATCCCAAAGGCGACATGGCTACAGCAAATTTAGGCACAACTGACAAGCTTTCACCCTCAGGCAATACTGAACAGGAATGGCACTTTTTTCAAGCAGAAATTTAACTTATATATCCTTGCAGCAGGTTTGAATAAAAAGCCTAATGATGTACGTGTTACTCTATTGCTTACTTTAGCAGGGGATGAGCTCCTGAGTATTTACAACACCTAGACTTCAGGTCACCAACCGCCGATACTAATGGTGTCACTATTGACCCATCAAAAGTGTTAGATACAGTGATTTCAAAGTTTGATGCATACTTTGCACCCAAAAAGCTAATAATTGCTGCACGATACAGGTTTAGAAGTTGCAAGCAGGATCCTGGTGAATCACTAGACATATACAAGACTAGGCTAAAAACATTGGTGAAGAACTGCGATCATGGTACTGAAAGAGATGGTTCCCTCCGAGACCAGTTGGTGTTTGGCTGCATTGAAGACAGGCTTAGGAAGAAATTTTTACATGAAGAAACACTGAGTTTAGCAGATGCTCTTTGGATTTGTTAGTCACATGAATCAACCAGGAAGCAAATGTTCATTATCCGCAGTGAATGTAATGATGCCACAGCTATCACCAGAGTGCAAAAGACTGCCAGCAAGTCTAGGTTTCATGATCAAGATGGGTGCAAAACTGATAGGCCTGCAACCAAAGTCAAGTCAGTGGACAGATGCCATTATTGTGGTAACAGTCACATCTGTGACATTAGGAAGTGTCCAGCATATGGGAAAATCTGCGGTTACTGCAAGAAGAGGAACCATTTCAGGTCTGAGTGCATACAAGCGAAGAAAGTTTCAGGTAAATGTTCAGTGGCCTGTAAGTTGCATGCCGTTAGCAATGATGTTGTGAGAGAGTTGCGAAATAATGAGCAGGAAGACAAGTACTGCTGGTTTATTGATGAAGTGAGCTGCTTATAAAGCAGGGTGTGGACGTCTGCATACTTCGCGGAGACCACGGATACAAAGATTTACAGGTGACCTGAGGTCAAACTAATTCTCTACAAAAGCAGGCAGGTTCATACAGAAAACATAGTGATCATTAATGTCTGGTACATAACATCAATACTTTGTTACATGTACATAAAGCATGATCATTTGGAAAGACAATAAAATATACAATTTACGAGTATGGTGGAAAACGTGTTTTGGCCGACCCCAGGTCGATGTGAAGGCACTGCAGAAAACGGGATGTTCACTCTGGAGAACGCATTGAGCGGAGACTTTACAATATTCCCCCCCCCCCCCACCCCCAAGACGGAGGTAACGTCTGATCAAAGCAGGTATCTGCTGGGGTGACAAAGGGGGCCTCGCTTCCTCGATGTCAACTGGAGAGGGTGGTCGCCTTCCGTGGCGCCCCCTGGAGCGGTTTGTTGGGGTGCCTTCCTGTTTGGTTTCTGGGGTTTCTGGGGATGCCCACACCTATTTCCTGCGCATGGGGTTGTCTGAGGGGGTGCCACACCCTGCGGGAGGTTTTGGGGACTGCATCCGATATCCTCCTCCAGGAATGCAGGTTTGAGACGATCGACAGATATCCAGTCTTCCCGCCCATGGACGGCTACTCAGAATGCCTTCTTGTTTCTTTCCAGTACAAGGGAAGGTCCTCTGTAGGGTGTGGTTAAGGGTGGGTGCATGGTGTCGTCCCTGACGAAGACGTGGGTGGCAGAGGATAGCCCAGGGGGCATGAAGGGGGACGTCTTGTCAGTGAATGTCCTTTGGCAGGGGGGCGAACTTTCCAACCCTGTCACGGAGCCTCTGCGTCTCTATGTCATCTCTGTCTTTTGCGATGAGTTCTCCTGGGACTACCAAGGCCTCTCCTGTAGACTTTTTCCGCTAAGGAGGGGTCACCATTGGCTCTGGGGGCAGTTCTCAACCCAAGGAGGAGCCAGGGCAGCTGGTATTTCCAATTCTCAGAGGAGCAACGAGCCATGAGGGACGCCTTCAGAGACCTGTGGAACCTTTCCACCATTCCGTTGGCCGCGGGGTTGTAGGCAGTGGTCCTGTGGTGAGTGGTCCCCATCGGGTGTGCCAGGGCGGTCCACAGCTCGGACAGGAAGGTGGGTCCTTTGGCTGTTGTTATGTGGTCTGGGACACAGAACCAGCTGATCCAGCTGGAGAGGAGGGCTTCTGCGCATGCATTGGAGGTGGCTTCTTCCATGGGTGTAGCTTTGGGCCACCTGGTGGAGCGGCCGACGACTGTTAGAAGGTATCTGGCTCTTTCTGATGGGGGAAGAGGACCCACTATGTCGACATGGATGTGCCCAAAGTGTCTCCTTGGCTGGGGAAACTCGCCCACTCCAGATTCAGTGTGCCGTCCTACTGTACTTCCTGGCCTGGCACTGCACACACTGCCTTGCCCAGGCCATCGTGTCCTTCCATATGCCATGCCAGATGAACTTCTCCATCAACAGCCTGGCTGTTGTCCTTCCAGAGGGGTGGGATAGGTCGTGGATGATGTCGAAGACCAGCCGACGTCTGGAGGCGGGCACTAGGGGTTGGGGGCGTCCGGTGCTAACATCTCTCAGTAATGTTGATCCTCCTGAGCCGAAGGGCATGTCCTTCCACTTTAGCGACGTGACGACTGTACGGTAGGCAGGGGTCTCAGGGTCAGCAGCCTGTTTGCGGGTGAGGCCCTTGTAGTCGATCCCAAGCTGTACTGAGTCGATCTTGATCCTCGAGAGGGCGTCAGCTACCCGGTTCTTCCTGCCGGGGAGGTATTTGATGGTGCAGGTGAACTCAGCGATTGCTGCGAGGTGCCGCTGCTGCCTAGAGGACCATGCGTCCCCCAGCTTCATGAAGGCGTGGACCAGCGGCTGGTGGTCGGTCCAAATTATGAAGGGCGTTCCCTCCAGGAGGAACTTGAAGTGCCGTGCATCCTGGTATGCTGCGAAGAGTTCCCAGTCGAAGGTGCTGTAGCGGGACTCGGTGGGGCTTAACCTCCTGCTGAAGAAGATGATGGGCTGAGGGGTCCCCGTGATGACTTGCTCCAGGACAGCTCCGCAGGCGACGTCACTGGCGTCCATCGTCAGCTGGAGGGGAGCGTTGGGGTTCTAGTGAGCCAAAGATGTTGCTTTGGCGAGGGCAGCCTTCGTCAGGAGGAAGGCCTTCTGCTGGTCGGGGCCCCACACTAAGGAATTTGAACATCCCTTGAGGACCGTCAGGGGTGCCATGGTGTGAGCAATCCCCGGGATGAATCTTCTGTATTCGTTGACCATCTCGAGGAGTTCTTGTACGGCCCTGATGGAGGTGGGGGTGGAGAACTTCTCGACGGCTTCGACCTTTGACGACATTGGGCAATCGCCCTCAGGGGATATCTTGTGGCCCAGGAATTCCACCTTCTCGACGCCAAAGGTACACTTGTCGAACCTGACGACGAGGCCACTTTCCTGCAGGCGCTGCAGGACCTCCCGGATGTGTCGCAGGTGTTCCTCCCGGGATCTGGAAAAGGTTAGGATATCATCGACGTAGCAGATGCAGAAGTCTAGGTCCCCCAGGATGCTGTCCATCAATCTCTGGAAGGTCGCTCCCACATTCCTCAGGCCAAAGGTGGAGAAGGCGAAGGTAAAGGACCCAAAGGACGTGATGATGGCAGTTTTGGGGATGTCCTCTTCACTACTGGTACCTGAAAATATGATTTTAAAAGATCCATTTTTGAGAATATTTTGGCCCTGTGGAAAGAGGCCGTCAGGTCCTGCATGTTTGGCAGGGGGTAGTGGTCGGGCTCTGTTGCAAGGTTCAGCTGCCTGTAGTCGCCACAGGGCCTCCAGGTGCCGTCTGCTTTCTGCACCATGTGAAGGGGAGAGGCCCACGGGCTGAGAGCCTTCCTGCATATACCCATTTTCTCCATCTCAGCAAAGGCCTTTTTGGCCTCCTGAAGGCATTGCAGAGGAAGCCATTGGAACTTTGCGTGCATCGGGGGGCCCTTTGTTTTGATGTAGTGGTATATCCCGCGTTTGGTGGAGCTAGGGTTTGAAGACCTCTGGGAACTCCTTCAGGAGGGAACCATACTGGTGGGGCGCGACGGAACAGATGGCTGGCTCCTTGGAGCTCAGTGACAAGGGCAGGGACTGGCAGGAGTCGGTGTCCAGCGGGCATTTGCGGCCGACGTCGACTGCCAGTCCGAAGTGCACGAGGAAGTCCGCCCCCAGGAGTGGGGTCCTGACGTCAGCAATGATGAAATCCCAGCTGTATCTCCGGCCAAGGATGGAGATCGACAGGAGCTTGGTGCCGTAGGAGAGGATGGGGGACTGCTCGCAGCCGTCAGGGAGGCAGTCAGGTCCAGCGGGCATCTGCGGTCCTCTCCTGAAGGCAGAAACACTGAATGCATGGCTCCAGTGTTGACCAACATCATCCTGACAGAGATGGTGTCGTGGACGTAGAACCCTACTGGTAAGGGGCCCCTGGGTGTTTCTGCTTCCATGGCGGCCTGTGCGGTTGGCTGCCGCCTCCTCCGTTTTTTGAAGGGAAGAAAGGGCAGGGGGCTTAGCATCTCCGGGCAGCTCTCCCGAACCTCCGGTGGTAATAGCAAAGCCCCAGCCCCTCCTCTTCTGCTGGTGGGACGACCTTTTCTGTTCGACGACGTTGACAGGCTTTGTGGTGGGGTCCTCTGGCAGGAGGCAGTTGGCGGAGTGTACGGGCGTGGTCACCCGCTTTGCCGCCTTCGTGGAATCCATCAGCTGCTGCGCTACCCTGATTAGGTCCTCGACCGGCAGGGTATATGCATCCGTGATCTGCCCACAGACCTCCGGCAGTAGCTGCCGCAGGAAGATCTCCCTCGACAGGCTGATTTCTTTGCGCCTGCCGCTGCTGTCAATCTTGGGAGGAGGAGGAGGAGGTCCTAGAGGGCATGCCACATTTCCAAGAGGTTTCCCTCCTGCGGGGGGTTGAGGGTGAGGTCGAGGGCATGGGCAGCTCTCTCAGAGACCGGCAGGGTGCAGGTCTCAACGAGAGTGGTTTTTAGTTCTTGGAAGGTGGCGGGGACTGACGTCGTCATCAACCACGGGGCGACCTTCCTGTATATCTCCTCCGGGAAAGCATTGATGGCGATGTCTGCCTTCAACACCTCGTCCATTAGGCCTGCTACCCTGAACTGCCCCTTGGCCCTGTAGAACCAGGACGCTGCGTTTTCCCTGGTAAATGGCAGCAGCCTTATGTTAAGGGCCGTCTTTGGTTGGTCCGTCAGGGGGGGTCATTGTGTGGGGTGCAGGTACTGGCTGGAGGTGTGTGTGTGTGGGAGGGAGTTGTCTTCCTCCAAGAGGTTCACGGTAATTTGTACGTGGTTGGGAATGTCCGCGTCCATGCTCATTTCGCATTCTCACTTGGAGTGTTAGGGAATACTGGTGCCAATACACGCTGGGGAAGCGTGCCATGTGGGTCCGCTAATGACGCTGGCGACCTGCCAACGAGGGTCAGTAAACGCCCGAATGCTTTGTTAGAGCGCCATAGTTAGTCCGTTAGGGGCGTGGGTAAGGTTCATCGGGCCAAGACTTAGTTGCCATTTGGGTCTGTTAATGGCTTCCGGGAACCACTCCGGGGTCACCACTGTGAGAGAGGTGCGAAATAATGAGCAGGAAGACAAAGTACTGCTGGTTTATTGATGAAGCGAGCTGCTTATAAAGCAGGGTGTGGACGTCT
Source organism: Macrobrachium rosenbergii (assembly GCF_040412425.1). NCBI lineage: Eukaryota > Metazoa > Arthropoda > Malacostraca > Decapoda > Palaemonidae > Macrobrachium > Macrobrachium rosenbergii. The sequence continues at coordinate 55,149,940 of NC_089782.1, read as the reverse complement.
GCGTACTTAGCAGAGACCACGGGTACAAAGATTTACAGGTGACCTGAGGTCAAACTAATTCTCTACAAAAACAGGACGGGTTCATACAGAAAATATAGTGATCAATAATGTCTGGTACATAACATAAATACTTTGTTACATGTATATAAAAAATGATCATTTGGAAAGACAATAAAATATACAGTTTAGATTATGGTGGAAAACGTGTTTTGGCCGACCTGGTTTTGGCCGACCCCAGGTCGATGTGAAGGCACCGCAGAAAATGGGATGTTCGCTATGGAGAACGCATTGAGAGGGGACTTTACAATGTTACTGATGAGGCAGCTGATGAAAGTGATTCTTCAGAGGAGTACATAATGAAAGTAAATCTTAAAGGCAAATCCAAGCCCATACCTAAGTGTATATTTGCACTAATGCAGGTTGGTGACAACACCGTAAAGTTTCAAGTTGACTGTGGCGCAAGTGTCAACGTCATACGATTTCAATGTTTCTAATTGTTACCTTGACCCTTATGATACCCAACTGCAAATGCAGAACTCTAGTACAATAAATCCAGTTGTCGAATGTGGAATGAGCATTAGGAACTGCAAAAATAGAAAAAAATACTCTGTTGAATTTGTAGCCGTAAAACAAGATTTTATGCTTCTGATAGGCAGGCGATCTTCAGAACAGATGGGGTTGATTTCTGTTAATTGTGAGAACATTTGTTCCATTACAGATGTATGTTCTGATTATGCTGATGGTCTTGGTGAACTACCAGGCAACATTCGTTTAACTATCAATGAAAACGTCAAACCAGTAGCAATTTCCAGTTGTCATGTACCTATTAGCTTGAAGACAAAAGTCAAACAAAAGTTGTTAGACTTAGAAAGGCAAAAGGTCATCCAAAGTGTAGAGGAGCCCACTCCATGGGTAAACAGGATGGTGGCTGCATCAAAGAAAACAGGGGATGTTAGGCTATGTCTTGACCCCCAGCAACTGAATAAATCTCTTGAAAGAGAATTGCACCCTCTTCCCATTATGGACGATATTCTGCCTGAACTGAGTAATGCCAAAATATTTTCACACTTTGACTTATGTGATGGATACTGCCATTGTACATTAGATCATGAATCCAGCATGCTGACAACGTTTTAAACACCTTTTGGGAGATTTTGTTGGCTACAGTTACCATTTGGTCTTGCAATAAGTAGTGAGATTTTTCAAAAAAAGCTTCAATTTTGCTCTTGATGATTTACCTGGTGTTATATGTATAGCAGACGATATTCTTGTTTATGGTAATGGAGAATCTGAGAAGGATGCTGTGATGGACCATGAACGCATGTTGAAAGTGCTGTTTGATCGCTGTTGCAAGCATGGAATAAAATTGAATAAAAATAAGGTAGAACTATGCAAATCTGAGATAACTTTTCTTGGTCATGAAGTTGTGAGGATGGGATTGAGTGACATCCTGGCTGTGTGTTGACTGGTTTATTGGTGGTTCATTACTGAATGAATGTACAGAATCTTCGAGGTTGTTATTGGCTGGTGCGAGCCGCACAGTAGCTTCTACACACAGACAGGGGAAAACAGAGGTAATGATTCAGACATCTGTGTTTGTCAGCAGACAAACAGATGGCGATTGTGAGAGACATAATAAACGTACAGTGATAAAACATATATCAATGGAACGGCCAGGAAATTCCACATAAGGCCAATTGCATGAGATTCGAGACAGATTAATGAATACAATGCAGTAGCATAATATATGTGAAATGGTGAGACGTTTGGCGTCTTTGTAAGAGGTGCAAAAAAAGAGAGCAGGAGGACATGTACTGCTGTTAAAGCAGGCCACTTATAAAGTGGCGTGCAGACGTCATACAAAGGCATACAATATGATACAGGCGACCCGAGGTCAATTGTTCTCAGTGTGAAACAGGACAGATAAATACACATAACATGTAAGGATAAAAGTACAAGAATTGACACAATGATACGTATTTACATAGATAAAAATATGGCTATTTGCGTGACTTAAGCTTGTGGGAAAGGCACCGTAGAAAATGGGAGGTTCACTATAGGAAACCTGTTGAGCGGGGAATTTACAATACTCCCTCCCCCAAGACGTAAGTAAGGTCTGATCAAATTAAGTATCTGCTGGGCCACTGGAGAGTGCCGCGGCTCTGCAAAGTTAGCGGGGGTGCGGTGTGAATGGGAGCGGCTGGCTGTGGCGCTTTCTGGATCCGGTTCCTTCTGGGGGCGGCCACCTGACTTTCTTTTGGGTTGGGCTGGCTGCGGGGGCAACGGTTCCCGCGGAGGGCACTGCGTGGTATCGTCGACATCTTCCTCCAACATTGCGGGCTTGAGGTGGTCTACAGACACCCAGTCGTCCTTCCTGTGGATGGCCAGCTGAAATGCTTTGTCGTTCCTCTCCAGCACATGGAAGGGTCCCTTGTAAGGCCTGGTTAAGGGCGGGCAGACAGCGTTTCTCCTGACGAAGACGTGGGTGGTGGAAGACAGGCCAGGAGGCGTGAAAGGCGACGTCCAACCGTGTCACGGAGCCTCTGGACTGTCAGGTTGTGGCAATCTCCCATGATGAGTTCGCCCGGGACTACGAGGGGCTCCCCGTAGACTTTCTCTGCTGCAGACGGGTCCCCGTTGGCTCTGGGGGTGGTCCTCAGCCCGAGGAGGACCCAAGGCAGCTGGTACTTCCAATCTTCGGTGGTGCAGCGGGCCATGAGGGACGCCTTCAGGGACCTGTGGAAGGCGGTCCACAGCTCGGACAGGAAAACAGGACCCCTGTCAGTTGTTATGTGGTCCGGGACACTGAACCGGCTAATCCAGCTGGAGAGGAGGGCCTCGGCGCATGCACTGGCAGTGGCTTCTTGCATGGGCGTCGCCTCGGGCCACCTGGTGGAGCGGTCGATGATCGCCAGGAGATACCTGGCCCCGCCTGATGGGGGAAGGGGGCCTATCATGTCGACATGGATGAGTCTGAACCGTCTCCCCAGCTGGGGAAACTCGCCCACCCCCGACTCGGTGTGGCACCCTACTTTGTTGGTCTGGCACCGGATGCACTGCCTCACCCAGGCCGTCGCTCCCTTCCGCATACTGTGCCAGACGAACTTCTCTGCCAACAGCTTGGCCGTCGTCCTGCCGGAGGGGTGGGACAGCCCGTGGATGACATCGAACACCAGACGGTGGCGGGAGGCGGGTACTAACGGGCGGGGGTGGCTGGTGCTTACGTCGCTCAGCAGTGATGGGCCCCCAGGGGTGAGGGGCACATCCTTCCACTTGAGCAACGTGATGGCAGTGCAGTAGGTTGGAATCTCTGGGTCTGTGGTCTGCTCCCGGGCGAGGTCCTCGTAGTCGATCCCGAGCTGCACAGCGTTGAGCTCGATCCTTGAGAGGGCGTCTGTTACAGGGTTCTTCCTGCCAGGGAGGTACTTGATTGTGCAGGTGAACTCTGCGAGATGTCGCTGCTGCCTGGAAGACCACGTGTCACCCTGCTTTGTGAAGGCATGGACCAGTGGCTGGTGGTCCATCCGGATTGTGAAGGGCGTACCCTCTAGGAGAAACTTGAAGTGACGTACAGCCCGATACAGTATGCAAAGTTCTGTTGAAGGTGCTGTAGCAGGTCTCTGCGGGGCCGAACTTCCTGCTGAAGAGGGCGATAGGCTGGGGGCCTCCGGCGACGACCTGCTCCAGGACGGCCCCACAGGCGACGTTGCTGGCATCCGTCGTCAGCTGGAGGTGGGCGTTGGGGTCCTGGTGGGCCAAGGCGGTTGCCTCGGCAAGGGCGGCCTTCATCAGGGAGAGGGTCCGCTGCTGGTCGGGTCCCCACACTAAGGCCTTCGGGTGACCCTTCAGGATCTCTGTCAGGGGGGCCATGGTGTGTGCGACCCCAGGGATGAACCTTCTGTAGTAGTTGACCATCCCGAGGAATTCTTGTACGGCCTTGACGGAGGTATGGGTGGGGAACCTGGTAACAGCTGCGACCTTCGATGCAAGTGGACGGACGCCCCCCAGCGATATCTCGTGGCCCAGGAAGTCAACTCTTTCGACACTGAAGGTGCATTTATCGAACCTGACGATGAAGCCGTTCTCCTGCAGTCACTGCAGGACCTTCCGGATGTGTCGCAGGTATTTTTTGCGCATCTGGAAAAGATCAGTTTGTCATCTACATAACAGACGCAGAAGTTTAGGTCCCCCAGGATGCTGTCCATCAGTCTCTGGAAGGTTGCCCCCGCATTCCTTAGTCCGAAGGTGGAGAAAGCGAAGACGAAAGGACCCGAAGGGCGTGATGATCGCAGTTTTGGGGATGTCCTCTGGAGCTATTGGTACCTGAAAGTAGGACTTCAACAGATCTAGTTTAGAAAATATTTTGGCCCCGTGAAGAGGCCATGAGATCTTGCATGTTTGGAAGGGGGTAATGATGTGGTTCTGTTGCAAGGTTGAGCTGCCTGTAGTTGCTGCAGGGCCGCCAGGAGCTGTCCGGTTTCTGCACCATGTGGAGGGGGAAGGCCTATGGGCTGGAGGCCTTCCTCCATGCGCCCATACGCTCCATCTCAGAGAAAGCATCCTTGGCCTACTGAAGGCGCCGAGGGGGGGAAGCCTCCGGAACTTGGCGTGTGTTGGGGGGACCCTTGTTTTAATGTGGTGGTAGATTCTGTGCTTGGCAGGGGCCCTGGGCACCTGACGCAGTTCGGGCCTGAAGACGTCGGGGAACTCCTTCAGCAGCTGGGCATACTGGTGCAGGGCGATGGAGCAGATGGCGGGCGTGCTGGGGCCCGTCACCAGAAGGAGGGACTGGCAGGAGTCGGTGCCCAACAGGCGTTTGCGACCGATGTCGACTGCCAGGCCGAAGTGGGCGAGGAAGTCCGCACCCAGGAGTGGGGTCCTCACGTCTGTGACTATGAAGTTCAAACTGTACCTCCGGCCAAGGATGGGGACTGACAGGAGCTTGGTGCCATAGGAGAGGATGGGGGACCTGTTGGCGGCTGTCAGGGAGGCAGCCGGGTCCTGCGGGCGTTTGCGGTCCTCTCTGGATGGCGAGAACACTGATTGTACAGCCCCTGTGTCGATCAGCATCATCCTGCCGGAGATGGTGTCGCGGATGTAAAAACCTACTGGTTTTGGGCTCCTGGGTTCCTCTGCTGCCACGGCGGCCTGTGCTGTTGGCTGCCACCTCCTCCGTTTTTTGGATGGGCAAAGGAGCAGGGGGGTTGACAGTTCCGAGCATCCTTGCCATTCCGCTGGTGGTAGTAGAAAGGTCCCGGTGGTTGTTTCTTGTGGTGGTATGTTGGCCGCCTCCTGATGACGGTGCATATCTCCTCTTCGCGGCCTCCTCCGGCTGGAGGGAGTTGATGGGGTGTGCGGGCGCTGATTCCCGCTTCGCTGCCCTCACGGAGTCTGTTATCTGCTGTGCCATCCTGATCAGGTCGTCAATCGGCACTGTATAAGGCTCCAGGATCTGGGTTTGAACCTCCGGGAGGAGCCAGTGGAGGAAGATCTCCCTTGACAGGCTTATCTCCAACTGCCTGCCGCTGCCATCCATCCCGGGCAGGATGAGAAGGTCCTGGATCACACTCCAAGTCTCCCGGAGGTTCTGGTCGTGTCGAGGGTTGTTCACGAGGTCAAGGGCACGGGCAGCCTTCTCGGAGACCGGCAGAGAGCAGGTCTTGACGAGCAAGGCCTTCAGCTTTTGGTAGGTGATGGGACCTGCGGCAGACTCCGGGGTCACCACTGTAAGAGGTGCAAAAATGAGAACAGGAAGACATGTACTGCTGGTTTATTAAAAAAGCAGGCCGCTTATAAAGCGCCATGCGGACGTCATACAAAGGATACAGGTGACCTGAGGTCAGTTGTTCTCAATATGAAACAGGACAGATAAATACAAATAACATGTAAAGATAAAAGTACAAGAATTGACACAATAATGTTCTGACACATGTACAACGTAAACAGGCACAAATGAATCAATAACAGATACGTATTTACATAGATAAAAATGTGGCTATTTGCGTGACCTAAGCTTGTGGGAAAGGCACCGTAGAAAATGGGAGTTCACTATAGAAAATCCGTTGACCGGGGACTTTACATCTTCACAAACAGAAATGTATATACAGTTTGATACAGAAGATTTGGTGGAACATTATGAGTACATGATTAGAATGCTTGCGTGGCAATGCAAGCAGTGGTGATTGTACATAAATAGAGACAACAATGGTTAGGGAGAAACAGATGGAAATATTGTATGGTAGAAGTTGCATTCCTTGAGAGAAAACGGGATGTTCTTGTTCCCTCTTTGTCTGGGTCCCTCTGAAGATATGACGCACACACGCACACATACGTGTGCTCAAAAGAGACTGCCATCGGTGTGATGGGTCTCTTACAATACTCCCCACAAAAGCAAGGCGTCGATGTGGAAATCATCTTGCTGACAATTGGAATGGGCTTGAAGGGGCTTGGGCTAGGGGTGGGTAGGAGGCTGAGGGGCGGCGCTGGCTGGCAGGAACTCGAGGAGGACGGTAGCGGGTTGAAGGATGACGTCTGATGATCCTTCAGTAGCCAGCTTGAGGGGGACGGCAGTAGGCTGAAGGATGATGGCGGCTGATCCTTCGGTAGCCAGCTCGAGGACTGAAGGATATCGGTGGCTGATCCTTTGGTAGCCAGCTCGAGGACCAAAGGATATCGGCGGCTGATCCAGCTCGAGGACTGAAGGATGTCGGTGGCTGATCCTTCAGTAGCCAGCTCGAGGGGGGGTTGGCAGCAGGCTGAAGGATGACGTTGGCTGGTCCTTTGTTGGTCAGCTCGTCCGATACGAGTTCGGGGGCTACTTCAGGCTTCCTGGAGGAGGCATCCAGGACTCCGGTGGTGGAGTGGGTCATCTCGGAGGGTCAGACATCTAGTGAAGACTCGAGAACAGCGTGAAGCGGGGAAGCGGCGAAGGGTTCATTGGCGCGTGGGTCGTTATCATGGGTCGGACGTCTGCCATCAGCGCCTTTGTGTCACTCCGGGGTCACCAGTGTAAGGATGGGATTGAGTGACATACTGGCTGGGTGGTGACTGGTTTATTGGTGGTTCCTTACTGAATGAATGTACATGTTGTTTTAGATTTAGCTGGCCTTGCGCCAGCACGGGCTCTTGCTCCTAGAGCAGCCCGTAATGAATGTACAGAATCTTCAAAGTTGTTATTGGCTGGTGCGAGCCGCAAGGTAACATCTACACACTGACAGGGCAAAACAGAGGTAATGATTCGGACATCTGTGTTTGTCGGCAGACAAACAGATGGCTATTGTGACAGACATAATAAACGTACAGTGATAAAGCATCAATGGAAAGGCCAGGAAATTCCACATATGGCCAATTGCATGAGATTCGAGACAGATTAATGAATACAATGCAGTAGCATAATATATGTGAAATGGCCAGATGTTTGGCGTCTTCACGAACAGAAACATACAGTTTGATACAGAAGATTCGGTGGAACATTATGAGTACATGGTTAGAATGCTTGCATGGCAATGCAAGTAGTGGTGATTGTACATAAATAGAGACAACAATGGTTAGGGAGAAACAGATGGAAATATTGTATGGTAGAAGTTGTGTTCCGAGAGAAAACGGGATGTTCTTGTTCCCTCTTTGTCTAGGTCCGTCCGAAGATATGACGCACGCACGCACGCACGCACACGTGTGCTCGAAAGAGACCGCCATCGGTGCGATGGGTCTCTTACAAAGTTACTGCTCGTGGTTTAAAAGCAGATCCTTCTAATATTGAGTCCATTCTAAAGATCCCTGCCCCAACCAACGTTACTGAAGTGCTCAGGTTGAATGGGATGGTTAACTATTTAGCAAAATTTCTGCTGAGCCCTTCGGATGTAATGGAACCAATAAGACATTTAACAAAGAAAGATGTTATATGGGAATGGAAGGAAGAACAAAAGCTAGCATTTCAAAAAGTAAAAGACCTTGCCAGTAAGGACCCTGTTCTCTTTTATTTTAACTCTTCTAAGTCTCTTGAAATTCAATGTGATGCAAGTCAATCTGGACGTGGCGCAGTGCTACTACAGGATGGAATCCCTCTGTCTTATGCTAGTAGGGCACTGGCACCAACAGAAAGACCATGTGTAATTAGAAAAAGAAATGCTAGCTGTTGTCTTTGCCTTAAAGAAATTTCATCAGTATACATATGGTCGCAGGACTAAAGTGTTCTCAGACCATAAACCCCCTATGTCCATTGTTAACAAACCTTTGAACAGAGCTCTAATACCAAAACATCCAGTGTGATTCGTAAATTGAAGCCACACTTTGCAAGGTGCGGGTCCCCTTCAGTACTCATGAGTGACTGTGGTTCTCAGCTCACTAATACAGACTTTCAAAAGTTTACAAAGGAATGGGACACCGAACAACAAGCAATGCAAATCAATGGAACATAGAAATCAATTCACTCAGCTAAGCAAGCAATCCAAGTAGTAATCAACAGAACATGTAATTCTGCTACAAAACTGATTAATTAAAGTAAGAATTGCAACAATAAGGAATTAGCCCCAAGTCGACCAATGAAGGTAAACTTGGCAATAAGAAGATTACATACGTGGAAATGATTCAATGCAATCAACACAAGGCAATGCTCTCATCAAGGCATTATCGACATCAATACATAAGCATAAGACATATCAAAAGCAAGGCCTCAGTATAAATGGCTACACCAGTCGTAATCAGTGATATAATACTTGCAAGTTCAAATGAGTATAGCAACTCAGTGGCCTAATGCACCCCATGCAATGGCAAGATTCACAGCTATGAACTGCACTACATTAATTGTTTACCACTCGACCTTCGTATTTTGTCGTCTGTCATACAATTAAGAGATTTACCGCTCTGACTAGCAGCGTACAGGTCGTGGTTTGTGCGAATTCGCATGTTTCATTCTGGTTCATACGAACTCACAATTCCTCCTGCGGAGTCTTGAGAGGAATCGTTTCTCATTCCTCTGGGTGATGTTGAGGTACAATCACATAATCACACTTCCTTTACTGCTGTGGATGCCCCTAGTAACTGCTCTTGTCACATACTGAGGCACACCCACCTATGACCCTATGCCTTCAAATCTCTTCCCGACTTCCATACTTTACAGTTCGCCTTGGGCTATGATGCCAACTATTACACAGTTCCATCTCGAATCCGCTCTGCCATTCTCGTCTCTGCTCAGTAGCAGCTCTTCTTCTCAGCCTCGACGCAGTCTGTTCCAGTACTTCATTCTGATCCTGTCTATCGACATCTTCATCCCAGCTACCTCTTGATCATCGATCTCAAGTCTGTCAGTCTGGTGCGCGATACTACCTATCTCACTGTCATTATCACTATCATCACTCTGCTCTCTTACCTGCATTCCAGTACCTTCTTCTTCGTCGGCCTCGTGCTCACTCAGCTTGAGAGGCACAAGGTGTTCGACCGATCTCAAGTGATCTTCTCCTTCAAATAGAACCTTCACAGAACATATCACCCCTTTCTCATCAGGATAAATGTCCACTATTCGTCCCAGAGGCCACTGACTTCTGCTGTTGTCGGCCTTTACCTGCACAATGTCTCCAATGTACAGCGGAGTTGGGGTTCCTTCTTTGCAATCGTGTCTCTCTTGAAGAGACTTCAAATACCTGTCTCTCCAGAGGGTCTTGAACCTCTCCAGAGTCTCTGTTAGACGGAAGTATTCATGACGAAGCTGTCGGGTAGTTAATGTGGCATACATTTCTTCGTGAGGCACTACGGGAGGCAACAGGCAGATCACATCACCCCAAATGAGATGGGAAGGTGTCAGGACCTCGTTTTCACTGGTGTCGCCGGCATACACCAGCGGTCTGTTATTAATCACCACCTAGGCTTCCTTGATGAGGGTCCTCAGCTGCTCCTCCGAGAAGATGGCACATCGCAATGTCGTGGCGAGGGTCCTCTTGACTACTCCCACCACCCTCTCAAAGAAAACCCCCTTCCAGGGAGATCACGGGGTCTGAAACACCCATCGGATCCTGCATTTATGCAGGAATTGTTGATTGTTGTCCTCGCATACCTCATGCAGGAACGTGCTGGCTGCCCTGAACACCATGGCGTTGTCGCTGTATATCCTCGATGGAGCACCATGGGTTCCAGCGAATTTTCGAAGTAATAGTACAAAGGTGTCTGCATCCAGCTCGCTGCAGCTTCGTACTATGCCCTTGGCCAATGATCTCAAACTTGGCATCCAACATTCCTGCCAGTAAAGGGTCATTAGTATATTTACACCACAGTGCATGTGTGTTACATGAAGGTGCTCTAGATAAAGCACAGCTAGTCTTCCTTTATGGGGCAATAACACCAGCTGGCTTTTACATGACTCATTGTTCAACAATCGATTACTAGAATGAATGATACCTTTTCTCAAAGTTAAATTCAACTGATAAATAAAATTAACAATGTGTTTAGGCACACGCACACCATTTTCCAAGCGATCACACATGGTTGGGAAATGGTGCCTTTGCTCAGGGTAAACTAATTTCAAAAACGGATCAGCGCTACTATGCATGAACTTTAATACGTATTGCATTACTCTCATCGTATACATGAAATCCACCCTACTTCCCTCTATGTTCCAGAGTTTGGCAGGTTCGGACAGGCTTCCTTCTTCACGCAGTTCTCTAAGGGCGGCAGTTACGGAGATGTTGCTTAGGTCACTTACAGCAGCTTTGCTTAAAGGTGGCACTAGTTCTCCAGGCTGGCATAGAGAGTCAGGGCCTTCCTTCCAAAGGCGACTCCGTTTCAATTCCTCAGAGCTCACCTCCCGGGTCAAGATGTCTGCCAGGTTGCAATTGGTGGGGACATGCTGGAGACCAAATCCACACTCCTGCCGAATAGAGTTAATCTCCCCAACCCTATTCGAAATTAATGTATTCTTATTTCCCTCCCTGCTGTCTACCTAGGCCATGGCAACTTTGCTGTCTGTCCACACAGTTACTTTCTGAATGTTTAACGGTCTGCTTAAATGCTTGCCTAACCTGAACCCCAAAGTTAAGGCTAGCAATTCTAGTTTGGGAATTGGTAATTTAGCCTGCTTCCTAGGAGTCTCCCTCATTTTGGACATCAAGATGTTAATTTACCCTTCTTCCCTTCATAAGTATGTTATGGCTCCATACACCTTGCTAGAGGCATCAGTAAACACATGCAGCTCACAATTCCCCATCATTACTCCCCGTTTAAACTTTAGCTCATGAATCGATCTGAACTGTTCCAATATCTTCTTAGCTTTCTCTTGGTTGCTTTTACTCAAGACGTCATCCCAACCTACTTTCTCTTCCCACAAATCTTGCAAAAACATCTTACCCTTAACAAACACAGGACTAACCAACCCCAGAGGATCAAAATTAGACACTAGCAAGGACAGTACCTTAAGTTTCGTGAGCTCCTGCTTCCCTCCCAACTCTAATCCCCTGCAGGGTTTTAGACTTAACAAATCTTCCCCTCTATCCCAACGCACCCCTAGAATGGATATCTGTTCTGGCTCATTCCCTCCAATCCTTCTTTCGAATTCTGCAGTGTTACTTGCCCACCCAGTCAGTGGCATGTTAGCTTCGCCTAGCAAGGTTTCTACTTCGGCATAGTTCTTCTCCATCTGCCAAAGTTATATAGGTACCCAAAAATTGTCTGCATAAAAGGATCTAACTAATTCTTCTCTTCCCCTCTCTTCTAAATGAGTTCTAAGTACCTGTTGCAGTAGATAAGGACTTGTAAGAGACCGCATTGGCGGTCTTACGGGCGCATGTGTGTGTGAATCATCCATCGGAGAAAACAAGACAAAGCATCCCCCTTTCTCTCCCTCCCGTGCGTCACCTGGAGGGGACCGCTCAAAGGAACGCAACTTCTACCATACATATTTCTGTCTGTTTCTCTCTAACCATTGTTGTCTTGATTCATGTACAATCACCACTACTTGCATTGCCATGCGAGCATCCCAATCATGTACTCATAATGTTCCACCGAATCTTCTGTGTCAAACTGTATGTATGTTTCTGTTTGTGAAGATGCCAAACGTCTCACCATTTCACATATATTATGCTACTGCATTGTATTCATTAATCTGTCACGAATCTCATGCAGATGTCCATATGTGGAATTTTCTGGCCTTTCCATTGATATAAGTTTTATCATTGTACATTTATTATGTCTCTCACAATCGCCATCTGTTTGTCTGTCCACAAGCACAGATGTCCGAAACATAACCTCTGTTTTGCCCTGTTTGTGTGTAGAAACTACTTTGCGGCTCGCACCAGCCAATAACAACTTTGAAGATTTTGTACATTCATTCAGTAAGGAACCAGCAATAAACTAGACAACACCCAACCAGTATGTCACTCTATACCTTCTTTACACTGGTGACCCCGGAGTGATCCGAAGGAGCCGATGGCAGACGTCCAACCCAAGATGACGCACGCGCCAACGAACCCTTCGCCGCCTCCCTGCTTTCCACTGTTCCCGAGCTTTCAGTAGATGTCCGACCCTCCGAGATGACCCACCCCACCTCAGGAACCCTGGACGCCTTCTCCAGGCAGCCTGCCGCTGCCCCCGGATGACCTGACCAACGAAGGACCAGCCGACGTCATCCTTCAACCCGCTCCCATCCTCCTCGAGTTCCTGCTGGCCGGCGCCACCCTTCAGCCTCCTGCCCACCCAAAGCCCAAGCCCTTAACACCCATTCCAGTTGTCAGCAAGACAATTTCCGCATGGGGGCCTTGCTTGGGGGGCGGGTATTGTAAGAGACTGCGTAAAGTCCCCGCTAAGTGGGTTTTCTTTGGTGGCGACCCGTTTTCTTTGCCTCTCTTAGGATCGCCGCTCCTGGGATAATGGGTCACGCAGATTCAGTCATACCCAATCATTTAAATTGATTTATGTAAATATTTACCTGTTACCAACTTGTATGTTATGTGTCTTTTCCCAGGTATCAGAATGTATTCAACTTCGTTATTGTCCATTTGTGAAACTCAAAGTGTATTTGTTCATTGTATTTATTGTCAAATGTTATTGACCTCAGGTCACCCTAGGTCTCGTACTTCTCGGCATGACGTCAGTCCGCCGCTATATAAACCGCCTGTGTTCTCAATAAAGTAGCAGTAACCTTATCCTGCTCGTTTCTTTTGCACCTCTTAAAACTGCATTGGCAGTCTTACGGGCACGTGTGTGTGTGTGTGTGTGTGTGAATCATCCAGTGGAGAAAACAAGACAAAGCATACCCCTCTCTCTTCCTCCCTCCCGTGCGTCACCTGGAGGGGACCGCTCGAAGGAACGCAACTTCTACCATACATATCTCTGTTTTGTCTTGATTCATGTACAATCACCACTACTTGCATTGCCATGCAAGCATTCCAATCATGTACTCATAATGTTCCACCAAATCTTCTGTGTCAAACTGTATGTATGTTTCTGTTTGTGAAGATGCCAAACATCTCACCATTTCACATATATTGTGCTATTGCATTGTATTCATTAATCATATATTGTGCTATTGCATTGTATTCATTAATCTGTCTTGAATCTCATGCAGATGTCCATATGTAGAATTTTCCAGCCTTTCCATTGATATATGTTTTATCATTGTACGTTTATTATGTCTCTCACAATCGCCATCTGTTTGTCTGTCCACAAGCACAGATGTCCGAAACATAACCTCTGTTTTACCGTGTCTGTGTGTAGAAATTACTTTGCGGCTCGCACCAGCCAATAACAACTTTGAAGATTCTGTACATTCATTTGTAACGTCACCCTGAGAGCCTTCAGCGGAGTCTCCAGCGAACGTGTCATTCGCTAAGTCTCCGCTGAGCAAGTTTTCTATGGTGACTTCCCAGTTTCTTCGCCATACAATTAGTCACGCCTAACGTGCCAGGTCACGCGATTTCAATCAGTTAAACTATATATGGAGCCATTAGCGGACCCAAACGACGACTCAGTCTTGGCTCCAGGAACTTACTCACGCCCTTAGCGGACTAAAGACGGCGCTGTAATCAGCATTTGGGCATGCTGACTCTCGTCAGCAAAATCACCAGCGTCATTAACGGACGCACACGGCGCACTTCTGAGTGCGTTTTGATGCGAGTACCCCACTCCAGTAAGAGGGCAAAGAGCGAGCATGGACACGGACATCCCCTCCCTCATTCAATTAACCGCGAACCTCGCAGACTCGGAGGCCTACCTTCCTCCCATCTCACCCGTGCCCTCCCCCGTGCTGAGGCTCTCACGCACCTCCACACCCATGCCCACGCCCTGAACAATCCCTGGCCTGGCAACACAGTCATGGGCTGCCCTGTCCGTAAAGTTGCCGCTGTTCACCCAGGGGAACCCAACAACGTGGCTGTACAGGGTCGAGAGCCACTTCAGGGTAGCGGACCTAACTGACGAAATACTGCAGGCCAACACAGTGCTTAACGCCCTTCCGGAGGAAGTATATAGAAAACTCATCTCGCGGGTGTCCGGTGCACACCCCCTCACATACCGCATCGTGAAGAAGGCCCTCCTTGAGACGTGCTCCCTACCGATCGCCGAGTGGGCCACCCGCGCCATCAACCTCACCGTCAACACGTTAGGCGCATGGAGCATGATCGAGGACCTCCTCTCACTCCCGGACTTCGACGGCAGCAAAAAACAGCAAGAAATAAGCCTGTCGTGGGAGATCTACCTTCGCCAGCTCCTCCCGGAGGTCCGCACCCAGATTCCTCACCCATACACCATGCCCCTCGACGTCCTCATCCAAACGGCGCAGCACCTAACAGACTGCGTGAAGGCTACGCAGCGGCTAACAGCACCCACACAGTCGGTCAGCTCTGTCCAGCAGGAAGAAGACGCGGAGCAGAGTGTCAACGTCCGCCAGGAGGCAACAACCACCCTACAACAAGTGGAGTTCCCCGGGCCTTTGCCACTACCACAAGCGGTTTGGCAAAGACGCCCGGAACTGCCTGCAGCCCTACTCTTTTGCCTGTTCAAAAAATGGGGGTGGTGGCGGCCAACACGACAGAGAGTATTTGTAAGCGTCACCCTCAGAGCCGTCAGCGGAGTCTCCAGTTGAACGTGTCATTTGCTAAGTCTCCGCTGAGCAAGTTTTCTATGGTGACTTCCCAGTTTCTTCGCCATACAATTAGTCACGCCTAATGTGCCAGGTCACGCGATTTCAATCAGTTAAACTATATATGTATTTGATCACCTATTATCGATTGTGTATCTTGTTTTTCTTTATTCGCAGGCATCAAGATTATATCCACATTGGAATTTTGTCTGTCTTTATATTGTAAACGGTACTTGTTCGCTGTATATTATTGTTAATTATTATTGACCTCAGGTCACACACAATCTCATTGTCTTCCACGGCTCGACGCCAGTCTGCCGCTATATAAACTGCCTGGACCTGTAATAAAGTAGCAGTCACTTTTACCTGCTCGTTTCTTTTGCACCTCTTACACATTCAGTAAGGAACCAGCAATAAACTAGACAACACCCAGCCAGTATGTCACTCTATACCTTCCTTACAGAAGCGTTGTAACCCCAAAAACAACTACTTTGAATTCATATGTTACAATCTGCCCATTTACTTTTTTCCACAAAAATTCGCATATTTTACATCTCGAGGGTCTAAGATTACTCAGTGGAAGGCTTCAGAGATATCTGAGGTGAGAGAGTACGGCTTCTCTCCGAAACGAATCAACAAATCGTACAATAGCTCGACCATGTTCAGCCCTGAATACAAACAATCATTAAGTGGAAGTTCACCCTTAGCCTTGGAGGAGGCATTGAAAACTATGCGGAGAGGTGTCGTAAGACTTTCCTTTTTAACGCCAAAATGGGGGAGATAATAGCCCTCTACCTTTGTGCTCTGGACTTCCTCTATGAAGCCAGCTTCTAAGTAAGTCTGAAGGACTTTTTCATAATCCCTACGGTAACTCATCTTTTGCAAAATGTTGCTCCAACGAATGCAATTAGGCAAGGGCTATGTTATAGTTGTTATTTGGTCTGTCTGACCAACGGAAAGGTAGACTAACTTGGTAACCTTGCCCGGTTTTCTGTATACGCTCGGTAACTTTGTCAATGGCAGCACGTTCTGAGATCGAAAACTGTTCATGTGGCGTGATTCCTATCGTGTCCAACCTCCACCAGATGTCTACATCAGGTCCAGATTCTACTATTCTACATATCCTCAAGGTACAAACTTTAGCTACGTTAACTCCCTGCAAAGCCCACTGAGGTACCCTCCCATAAGGCGTGATCCCATTATGTGTGACAAAAATGCTCACCCCATCAATTTTATCCATAACAATTACAAAGTAATTAAAATAATCTGCCCGACTCAACAAGTTTATATTCTTCAACACGTCCCCTTTAATTTCAACATCAGCCATTTCCCATCCCTTCTCTTGCAAATGATTCTTTACATTGACGAGTCCGATGTTGTGGATTGGAGTGTTCACATTGTCGTGTACTACATTACACAATTTACAATTTACTTTATTGCTACAAGTCTTACTGCTATGGCCTTTAACAAAACAATTAAAACAACATGCGATATGACTAGTTGTCGTTTCTTTGCGGCACTGTTAGGACACTTGGTACAATTAAAGGGAGAATGATTTCCATTACAAAATGGACATGCTTTTTTACATGAAGCGTTTGAGTCTAACACGGGATTCTGACTTTCATTATCTAGACTTTTCCCCCATCTGAAGGGCATCGTCTTCCATGCTACGAATAAGGAAATCAAGTGCAGTAAACAATTCATTTAGATCAAAATCACACTTTTGCAAATGCACAACAACTTCCTGATAAACTCGCCCCTGAGACAACTTTTGACAAATTAGGCTCAATAATATTCCTTGGTCTAATGTAGACCTACTCAGTCTCTTGATTTGCTCGATCAGTATGGTCAATTCAATATGGAAGGCTCTTAATTCCGTACAATTACATTTCGGCATGAAAAGATCAGCTAACTGCCGATGCAAGATTACCAAGGTCTGATGGTTGTTCTCATAATAGCAACTCCCGTGCTACTTCGTAATTTCCCACCGTTACATTTAGAGATTGCACCACTCTAAGTGGATCGCCGTCCAGGGATCCCAACAGATACGTGAACTTCGCCACGTTGTCAATGTCCGTGCATTTATGAACATGTACGTCAAATAATTCTTGGAAGTTACTGAGCTCGCTCTTCTCTCCCTTGAACGTGGGCAGAGGCAATTCCTTCAATTTAGGAAATCGGGTTGTGGGTTGGTTTGCGGGTGTAAGAGTCCCAATTCGACTCATAAGTAGTGTGGTCATTCCACTGCTCGATTGAATGACTGCCGCACTTGATCATGTGTTAATGTTTCTAATTTCCTCGTGTTAGATATATACAAAGTTCTCAAATGCTGTTCATCAGCTTGAATTCTGTTCAACAAGTTCTGATACACAGTGACACGATGTGACTTGAGGAGTATCCCTTGAACACATACCAGATTGTCATCTAGGAGGCCCAAGATGGCTTCCATTTGGGCTTCATTGCTGGCCGCCATTTTGTGAATGTGTGGGAGGGTGACTACTTATTTACGTTAACTTAATCTGTAAGTGAAAAAAGGAGTGTACTTGGCAAAAAATTCAAAGGGGTTAGAAGGAAATGACGCCTGCCTAAATTACGTTACGTTACTCTCACCCAAACAGTTAAAAGCAATACACAGCCCCCTGTCCTCCTAGTTAACTCTGGCGTACTCGCTCGCCTCGGATGAATCTCATTATTTGGTTTACACAACAGCTAAATTATACCTCCTGTTCCAGAAGGGAAGCTCGCTGGATTCTAGGCTAGCTATCAGGCCTCTGGGCCTAGGATAAATTTCAATTTCTACGCCCTCACTCTCAGGTAAATAGGCTGGCAACTGTGAGTGCCCTACCACCAAAACTCTAAACACCATGCCTTGCCTAACCTCCCACGGGGGACTAGCACTTGGGTTGATCCGGTTCGAAGGACCATTAAAATGTTGGGAATTTCCATGACAAACACCACTGTATTTTCACTGTGCCAATAGACTGCATGATCAACCCACGATCTACGAAAGTGACTTAGCCCCCATGCAAGAATAAACGAGTCACATTTCAGGTTTTTTTATAATTTATTTACAAAAATTAAACCATCTCAATCATCACCCTTACATAACAAACACACAAAACTAACTTGCAACCCCTGTACCTGTAACCAAAACATGTGGGCTTCATTATTGCCCCCAACTTCAAATAAACCACTGAAACTTACTCACTACCAATGCAATGCCACCACAGCACACAAAAGCCAAAACAGTTATTCTCAAACAATCACTCTCACTACAACCACACAGGAGCACTCACAGTTGCTAACCTTACACAAACCCTTAGGAGCCCAAACACACACGTCTATCAAGAACGAGATCCCTGGAGCGACAAGACCGAGATAATGGCGAGAGAGTCTCACTTCCCCATCCAGGCACTTGCTAACTGGACTAACCTACCTTCAGTTACTTGGGCCTAAAGACCCCAAACTCACAACAAAGCAATCAAACAAGCAACAAGGCAAAACATGACGCTGCGGCGGTACATGTATTTCAACGAAATGTGCAATAACAGTTGTGTTTAAGACATGCCTTGTCTAATAAGTTCCCGCCATTCTGTGAGCCCCATAGAATAGGTGGGAGTTTGAGGCGAAAAAATCCTGTGCACTGAACTTTTTCGTGACACCATTGGCCGCAGGGTTGTATGCCATCGTACTGTGGAGTGTTGTCCCCATCAGGCTTGCAAGGGAGACCCAGAGTTCTGACAAGAATCCCGGGCCCCTGTCTGAAGTTATATCGTCCTGCACACCGAAACGGCTTATCTAACTTGATAGTAGGACTTCCGCACATGAGCTTGTTGATGCTTCTACCACTGGGGTTGCTTCCGTCCATCTTGTGGAAAGGTATATGACTGTCAGGAGGTATCTGGCATCCCCTGATTGCGGCAAAGGTCCTACTACGTCTACATGGATGCGCCTGAAACGTTGTCTGGTTGAGGGAAGTTTCCAATGCCTGATTCCGTGTGCCTTGTGATCTTACTTGTCTGGCACGGTATGCAGCTCTTCGCCTATTCTCGTACGTCCTTCCCGATCTCATGCCACATGGATTTCTCTGTCATCAGGCGTGTGAAGTCCCCGCTCAATGGGTTCTCTATGATGAACATCCCCTTTTCTGCGGTGCCCTCGCATGAGGGCCTCAGAACCAGAAGGTTGATAAACTACACCCCACCGATTTGGAGTTAGGCATGAATCAGTACTGTGGCAAAAATTCCTCTCACTAATTTCTATGCTATTCAAAGAAAGTAAGGTCAAATCCTTTGGAACAGTAGTTATCGATTTTAGCTATATGAATGAACGTGATATCGCCACTTACAGCCTCATAAGACTCAGTTACAACCAGAAGGTTGCATGTGCATCAGAGCGAGCCAATGAGAGCGATTTTTCTAAACGGGTATTCAGTTCTAGGCCAATCAGCATTTTCCCGCATAATCGTAACTGTCGGCCAATCACCGCGCAGTTTACATTCCACTATTGTTTACATTCCCAGTCTAGTGATTTCAATTAAATGAATGTCCGTTAACTGTAATTTGTTTTTTTAATTTTATCCCTTATTTATGCGCCATTATCTCTTCCTCTGATAGTGAAGTGATCACTGTGATGTCGTTATAAAAGCCAAGAGGAAGAAAAGGACAAGTGAAACGTCATGGAAAAAAATAATGTTAAGTTACTGCCTAATGCAGGCCAAGAATATGTTTCTCATGGACAGACAAACTACTGCCTGCACCAGTAATGTTTTTGAACCGTTTTAATGGTTAAACATTATGATGATGGAAGGTTATCATCGTCAACATCATTATTACTATTATTATTATTATTATTATTATTATTATTATTATTATTATTATTATTATTTTCCATCACACTAGATTGATTACTCATCAATATTATTATTATTATTATTATTATTATTATTATTATTATTATATTATAATTATTATTATTATACATCCATTGTTGTTATACCAAGAATATAATAACACTTTATTATCATTTTCACATTTAATTATGGTTTAAGTGCTGTTATGACCAGAATATACACAAATGTGAGGGGTTAGCGGACATTTTGAATGCTTAGCAAAGCGCACCCTAAATTTTTTCAAATTTTCAATCAAAAACTTCTAAAGAGTAGGGCTTTCATATGAAACTTAGTTTAAATCAATATCTTTCTTAGAAGCAGAGTAATGAATGCTTTTGAGGGCAATTTACTCATTTTTTAAAAAGTGGCGTTTACAACCTTCTGGTTCTGAGGCCCTCATATGTGACCTAAGGTCGGACAAACACAATCTCATCATCATTATTTTGAATTTTATATTTATTACCTGTTCATTTGCCCTTGTACCAGAGTATTTTTATGTCCAACCAGCTATTGTTGTAAGAGGTGCAAAAGAAACGAGCAGGTAAAAGTTACTGCTGGTTTATTACAGATTCAGGCAGTTTATATAGCGGCCGACTGGCGCCGAACCGCGGAAGACAATGACATTGAGTGTGACCTGAGGTCAAAAACAATTAACAATAATATACAGCGAACAAGTACAATTTACAATACAAAAACATACAGAACTCCAATATGGATACAATCTTGATGCCTGCGAATAAAGAAACATACAATACATAATTTATGACAGTTGAACAAATACATGTAAAGTTTAAATGGTAGAAAAATGCGTGACCTGGCACATTAGGCGTAACGAATTGTGTGGCGAAGAAAGTGGGAAGTCACCAAAGAAAACTTGCTCAGCAGAGACTTAATTAATGACGCATCAGAAGGACTCCGCTGATGTTGATGTGATGACTTTACAAATACTCCCCCCGCAAGACATGGGACACGTCTGACTAATCTGCGTATCTGCTGGGACGCTGAAGGGTGCCACGGCTTCTTGAGGACAATGGAGGGGCGGCCCACGCGTGAGGCTGCTGGTGCAGGCGGGCCCTTCCTGGGACGGCCGCGCGCCCGCCATTTGCGGGGGCCTGGGTGTGGCGAAGAGTGGCTGGGCGGGGGATGCGCTGCGGTGACGTCTGTGCTCTCCTCTGGGAAGGCGGGCTTTAACCGGTCTACTGAAACCCAATTGTTCCTCCCGGGGAGTGCCAGCAGGAACGCCTTGCTGTTCCGCTCCAGCACGCGGAAGGGGCCCCTGTAGGGCCTGGTCAGTGGCGGGCGGACGGCGTCGACCCTGACGAAGACATGGGTGGTGGATGACAGTTCTGGCGGTGTGAAGGTGGCCGACCTGCCGGTGTACGTGCGCTTGCAAGGGGCGAACTTGCTGACCACATCGCGGAGCCTCTGCAGTGATGGGATGTGGCGATCTTCTGTCACAAGTTCGCCCGGGACCACGAGGGACTCTCCGTAGGTTTTTTCGGCTGCAGACGGGGTGCCATCGGCTCTGGGGGCGGTTCTCAAACCGAGGAGGACCCATGGCAGCTGATGTTTCCAGTCCTCGGCGGTGCAGCGGGCCATGAGGGACGCCTTCAGGGATCTGTGGAACTGCTCGACCAGGCCATTGGCCGCCTGGTTGTACGTGTGGTGGTGTGATGCGTGGTCCCCAGCAGCTGAGCCAGGGCGGACCATAATTCGGACAGGATTGTGATGTGGTCCAGGGATGCCGAAGCGGCTGACCCAACTGGAAAGCAGGGCCTCGGCGCAGGTGCTGGCGGTGGCTTCTTGCATAGGTGTGGCTTTGGGCCACCTTGTTGAGCTGTCTACCACCGTCAGGAGGTATCTGGACCCGCCTGATGGGGGAAGGGGCCCGACGACGTCGACATGAATGTGGCCGAAATGGCGCTCTGGCTGCGGGAACTCGCCTACCCCGGACTGTGTGTGACGACCCACCTTGCTGGTTTGGCACTGCAGGCACTGTTTTGCCCAGGACGTGGCGTCCTTCTGCACCCCGTGCCAGATGAACTTCTTTGACAGCAGCTTGGCCGTAGTTCTGCCAGAGGGATGTGAGAGGCCGTGAATTATGTCGAATACCTGGCGGCGGTGTGAGGCTGGAACCAAGGGACAGGGCTGACCCGTACTGATGTTGCAGAGGAGACTTGGGCCCCGGGGGCGAGGGTCACGTCCCGCCACTTAAGGGACGTGATGGCGGTGCGGTAGGCTGGGGTTTCTGGGTCAGCGGCCTGTTCCCTGGCGAGGTCCTGGTAGTTTACCCCGAGCTGCACTGTGTTCAGCTCGACTCTGGAGAGGGCGTCTGCTACGGGATTTTTCCTGCCGGGGAGGTACCTGACAGAGCAGGTGAATTCGGCTATGGCTGAGAGGTGTCGCTGCTGCCTGGAAGACCATGCGTCCCCCTGCTTAGTGAAGGCGTGAACCAATGGCTGGTGGTCCGTGAAGATTGTGAAGGGCGTCCCCTCCAGGAGAAACTTGAAGTGCCGGACTGTGCGGTACATCGCGCAGAGTTCCCTGTTGAAGGTGCTGTAGCGGGTCTCTGCGGGGTTGAATTTCTTGCTGAAGAAGGCGATGGGCTGGGGGGTGCTGTTGATGACCTGCTCCAGGACAGCACCACAGGCGACGTTGCTGGCATCCGTTGTCAGCTGGAGAGGGGCCTTGGGATCCTGGTGTGCCAAGGCAGTTGCCTCGGCGAGGGCGGCCTTCGTCAGGGAGAAGGCCTGCTGCTGGCTGGGTCCCCAAGACAGGGACTTTGGTTGGCCTTTGAGAACTTCCGTCAGGGGGGCCGTGGTGTGTGCGACCCCGGGGATGAACCGCCTGTAGAAGTTCACCATCCCGAGGAACTCCTGGACGGTCTTGACGGAGGTGGGGGTTGGGAACCTGGTGACGGTTGCTACTTTTGATGTGAGTGGGTGGACGCCTGCCAGGGATACCTCGTGGCCCAGGAAGTCGGCTTTCTGGATGCCGAAGGTGCACTTGTCAAAACGGACGACGAGGCCATTCTCTTGGAGGCGCTGCAGGACTGCCCGGATGTGCTTTTGGTGTTCACTGTGAGACCTGGAAAATATGAGGATGTCATCAACGTAGCAGACGCAGAATTTCAGGTCCCCGAGGATGCTGTCCATGAGCCGCTGGAAGGTCGGCCTGGCATTCCTCAATCCAAAGGTGGAGAAGGCGAACACATAGGACCCGATTGGCGTGATGATGGCGGTCTTTGGTATATCCTGGTGGACAGGTACCTGACAGGTATTTGAGAAGGTCCAGGCTGTGAGGTCTTGCATGTTGGGCATGTTGGGCAGGTAGTGGTCGGGCTCCGTTGCAATGTTGAGACGTCTGTAGTCGCCGCAAGGTCTCCAGGAGCCATCCGGTTTCTGCACCATGTGGAGGGGGGAGGCCCACGGACTGGAGGCCTTTTTGCAGATTCCCATCCGCTCCATCTCTGCGAATGCCTTCTTCGCCTCCTGAAGGCGCTGTGGGGGAAGCCTTCGGAACTTCGCATGTGTCGGGGGGCCTTTAGTTGTTACGTGATGGTATATGCCATGTTTGGCTGGGGCCCCGGGGCTTGGTGGAGTTCGGGCTTGAACACTTCAGGGAACTCCGTCAGCAGGTGTGCGTACTGGTTGGGGGCGACGGAGCTGATGTTGGGTGCCTTGGGTCCCGCTGTTAACGGGAGAGACTGGCAGGAGTCAGTGTCGAGGAGGCGCTTACGCCCCACGTTGACTAGCAGGCCGAAGTGCGCAAGGAAGTCAGCACCCAGGAGCGCGGTCCCTACGTCCGCGACGATAAAGTCTCAGGAGTAATTCTGGCCGAGGATGGCGATCGACAGGGGCCTGGTGCCATAGGAGAGGATGGGGGATCCGTTGGCGGCCGTCAGGAAGGCGGCCGGGTCTGGTTTCTGGTTGTGGTCCTCCCTGGATGCTGGGAAGATCGATATAAAGGCCCCTGTGTCGACCAGCATCATCCTGCCGGAGACGGTGTTGCGGACGCAGAAGCCTACTGGTTCTGGGCCCTTGGGTTTTTCGGTTGCCATGGCGGTTTGTCCTGCTGGCCGCCGCCACCCCCGTTTTTTGAACGGGTGAATGAGCAGGGCGGCAGGCAGTTTAGGGCGTCTTTGCCGAACCACTTGTGGTAGCGACACAGGCCCAGGGAACTCCATCTGTTGTGGGGCGGTGGACGTCTCCTGGCGACGATGTTGACGCCCTGCTCCGTTTCTTCTTCCAGCTGGACGGAGCTGACTGACTGTGTGGGCGCTTTTAGCCGCTGTGTGGCCTTCACGCAGTCCGTGAGGTGCTGCGCCGTTTGGATGAGGTCGTCGAGAGGCATGGTGTAGGGGTGAGGAATCTGGGTGCGGACCTCCGAGAGGAGCTGGGGAAGGTAGATCTCCTGCGACAGGCTTATTTCCTGCCGCTTTTTCCTGCCGTCAAAGTCTGGTAGTGAAAGGAGGTCCTCGACCATGCTCCATGTGTCTACTGCGTTGAGGTCATGCCATGGGTTGACGGCGAGGTCGATGGCACGGGCAGCCCGCTCGGCGATAGGTAGGGAGCACGTTTCAAGGAGGACCTTTTTAGTGACGTTGTATGTGAGGGGGTGTGTGTCGGGCACCCGCGAGACGAGTTTTCTGTATACCTCCTCTGGGAGGGCGTTAAGGACCGTGTCGGCCTGCAGAATTTTGTCTGTCAGGTGCGCCACCCTGAAGTGGCTCTCGACCCTACGCAGCCACATCGTTGGGTTCCCCTGTATGAAAGGTGGCAACTTTATGGACAGGGCGGCCCGTGACTGTGTTGCCGGGCCATGGAGTGTTTGGGGCGCTGGCATGGGTGTGGAGGTGCGGGAGGGCCTCGGTGCGGGGACGGGCGCGGGTGAGATGGGAGGAGGGTAGACCTCCGAGTCCGCAAGGTCCGTGGTTAACTGCAGGAAGGAGGGGATGTCCGCGTCCATGCTCGCTCTTTGCCCTCTTACTGGAGTGGGGTACTTGCGTCAGAACGCACTTTCGTGCGCCGTGTGAGTCCGTTAGTGACGCTGGTGATTATGCCGACGAGTGTCGGCACGCTCAAACACTGGTTACAGCGCCGTGTTTAATCCGCTAAGAGCGTTGGAGAGTTCCTGGAGCCAAGACTCAGTCGCCGTGTCGGGCCGCTAATGGCTCCGGGATACTCCGGGAGGTCACCACTGTAAGAGGTGCAAAAGAAATGAGCAGGTAAAAGTTACTGCTGGTTTATTACAGATTCAGGCAGTTTATATAGCGGCTGACTGGCGCCGAACCGCGGAAGACAATGACATTGAGTGTGACCTGAGGTCAAAAACAATTAACAATAATATACAGCGAACAAGTACAATTTACAATACAAAAACATACAGAACTCCAATATGGATACAATCTTGATGCCTGTGAATAAAGAAACATACGATACATAATTTATGACAGTTGAACAAATACATATAAAGTAATTCTAATAGCCACAATGCCCTCTTAACTTCGCTAATTCTTTGCACTTTTTGGATATGCTTGTAACTACAAAGAAAATAGATCCAAAGGGAAGAATGAAGAGCCTGTGACGGCTGGCCGCGGGCGAACCCGAGTTACCTTAATCACAAGGAGGTCATGTTGCTAACCCTAACCACGAGAAGGATAAAGTCTATCACCTCTCGTACATATATATACCTGTCGTTTTCAGATATATTTATTAGAGCTGGAATAGACCCATCCTCACCATCGTAGCCAAGTGGGCAATCGTTTTTATTGCTTTTTAGGCTGAAATATATATGCAGAATCTACTGGTCACGTTTACCAGACACATATGTAATTCTAATAGCCACAATGCCCTCTTAACTGAGCTAATTCTTCGCCTTTTTGGATATGCTTGTAACTTTACGAAGCCGATAGATCCAAAGGGAAGAATGAAGAGCCTGTGACGGCCGAGGGAAGCGAACCAGTTACCTTAATCACAAGGAGGTCACGTTGCCGACCTAACCACGAGAAGGATAAAAGTCTATCACCTCTCATACATATATATACCTGTCGTTTTCAGATATATTTATTAGAGCTGGAATAGACCCATCCTCACCATCGTAGCCAAGTGGGCAATCGTTTTTATTGCTTTTTAGGCTGAAATATATATGCAGAATCTACTGGTCACTTTTACCGGACACATATGTAATTCTAATAGTCACAATGCCCTCTTAACTTCGCTAATTCTTCACGCTTTTTGGATATGCTTGTAACTCGATAAATAGATCCAAAGGGAAGAATGAAGAGCCTGTGACGGCCGGCCGTGGGAAAACCAAAATATTTACCTTAATCACAAGGTCACGTTGCCGACCTAACCACGAGAAGGATAAAAGTCTATCACCTCTCGTACATATATATACCTGTCGTTTTCAGATATATTTATTAGAGCTGGAATAGACCCATCCTCACCATCGTAGCCAAGTGGGCAATCGTTTTTATTGCTTTTTAGGCTGAAATATATATGCAGAATCTACTGGTCACTTTTACCAGACACATATGTAATTCTAATAGCCACAATGCCCTCTTAACTTCGCTAATTCTTTGCGATTTTTGGATATGCTTGTAACTAGAGATACCTTAGATCAAAAGGGAAGAATGAAGAGCCTGGCTTCTTGACAACAACTAAGGTCGAACCTGAGTTACCTTAATCACAAGGAGGTCACGTTGCCGACCTAACCACGAGGATAAAAGTCTATCACCTCTCGTACATATATATACCTGTCGTTTTCAGATATATTTATTAGAGCTGGAATAGACCCATCCTCACCATCGTAGCCAAGTGGGCAATCGTTTTTATTGCTTTTTAGGCTGAAATATATATGCAGAATCTACTGGTCACTTTTACCAGACACATATGTAATTCTAATAGACACAATGCCCTCTTAACTAACACTAATTCTTAGGCTTTTTGGATATGGGGTTTGTAACTACGATGGTGAGGATGGGTCTATTCCAGCTCTAATAAATATATCTGAAAACGACAGGATATATATATAGGGTGATAGACTTTTCATCTCGAGGTTATCAGATCACCTTGTGAAAGGGTTGAGTAACAGCTTTTATCATTCACAGATCTTATTCTTCCCTTTGGAAGTCTATCGGCATCGTAACAATCTATAATTGAAGAAAAAAGAGGGCATTGTGGCTATTGACCAAGGTAATATGAATTTCAACCTTTGACAAAAAAAATTGCCCACTTCAAGGAATGAGGATGGATGTCCATATCAGCATAACATTGTCAAATATATCTGAAAACGACAAGATAGTATGTAATGGCGAGGTGCACAGGGATCTTTATCAGCTCGTGGTTAGATCGGCAACTGTTCTTCTCACATGGGTTTATCTATCACAGGCTCTTCATTCTTCCCTTTGGATCTATCGCTTACAAGCATATCCAAAAAAGCGCGAAGAATTAGCGAAGTTAAGAGGGCATTGTGGCTATTAGAATTACATATGTGTCTGGTAAAAGTGACCAGTAGATTCTGCATACATATAAAATTTAAATGGTAGAAAAATGCGTGACCTGGCACGTTAGGCGTAACGAATTGTGTGGCGAAGAAAGTGGGAAGTCACCAAAGAAAACTTGCTCAGTGGAGACTTAATTAATGACGCATCCGAAGGACTCCGCTGACGTCGATGTGGTGACTTTACATTGTTAATCATCATGTTTTCAATATGTACCTGTCCTGTTTTGTGTAGAGAAATAGTTTGACCTCAAGTCACATGTAAATTTTTGTACCCGTGGTCTCTGCGTATAAGCCGATGTCCACACGCTGCTTTATAAGCGGGTTGCTTCATCAATAAACCAGCAGTACTTGTCTTCCTGCTCATTATTTTTCACCTCTCACAGTGGTGACCCCCAGAGTGGTTCCCAGAGCCATTAATGGACCCAAACGGCGACTTAGTCTTGGCCCCATGAACCAACCCACACCCCTAATGGACTAACTACGGCGCTCTAACAAAGCATTCGGGCGTTACTGACCCTCATTGGCAAATCACCAGCGTCATTGGATGACCCACACGGCATGCTCCCAAGTGTGTATTGACGCGAGTGTTCCCTCACACTCCAAGTGAGAGCGCGGAATGACCATGGACACAGACATCCCCACCCACATACAAATTACCACAAACTTCTTGGAGGCAGACATCTCCCTCGTGCAACCCCCTCCGGCACACTCCTCCACGCCGGTGCCCGCTCCCCGGGCGATGCCCCTCCTGATGGACCAACCAAGGGCAGCCCTCAGCATAAAGCTGCCGCCATTCACCCATCAGAACCCAGTGTCTTGGCTCTACAGGGTCAAGGGGCAATTTGTGGTGGCAGGCCTGACCGACGAGGTGTTGAAGGCGGACATTGCCATGAGCGCCCTACCGGAGGAGATATACAAGGTCACCCCGTGGGTGACGACAACGACGAGCCCTGCCACCTTCCAGGAGTTAAAGGCCTCTCTTGTCAAGACCTGCTCCCTGCCGGCCTCCGAGAGAGCCGCTCGTGCCCTCGCCCTCGCCATCAACCCCCAGCAAGACACGAACCCCTTGGAGATGTGGCATGCCCTCCGGGACCCCCTCCTCCTCCTCCCCGAGACTGACAGCAGTGGCAGGTGCAAAGAGATTAGCCTGTTGAGGGAGACACTCCTGCAGCAGCTACTCCCAGAGGTCTGGGCAGATCACAGAACCATACACCCTGCCGGTTGAGGACCTGATCAAAGTGGTGCAGCAGCTGATGGACTCCACAAGGACAGAGAAGCGGATGTCCATGCCCACACACCCCATCAACTGCCTCCAGCCGGAGGACCCCACCACAGAGGGCATCAATGCCGTCGACAGGAAGAGGCCACCCCTCCAGCTGAAGAAGGAAAGGCCGGGGCTTTACTATTACCACCAGAGGTTCCGCAAAGTTGCCCGAAATTGCGAAGCCCCCTGCCTTTTCTCCCCTCCAAAAAACCGGGGAAGCACCGGCCACCCTCACATTCCGCCATGGCAGCAGCATCCGAAACACCCAGGGGTCCTGTACCAGTAGGATTCTACGTCCGCGACACTATTTCCAGCAGGATGATGCTGATCAACACTGGGGCCATGCAGTCAGTGTTCCCGTCTTCCAGAGAAGACTGCAGATGTCCGCCGGACCCGGCTGCCTCCCTGACAGCCGCCAACGGGTCCCCCATCCTCTCCTACAGCACTAGGCTCCTGTCGTTCTCCATCCTTGGCCGGAGGTACAAGTGGAACTTCATCGTCGTGGACATTAGGACCCTGCTCCCGGGTGCGGACTTCCTTGCCCACTTCAGACTGGCACTCGACGTCAGCCGCAAGCACCTGCTGGACACTGAGTCCTACCAGTCCCTGCCCTTGTCGCCGGGCCCCAAGGAGCCCACAATCTGTTCTGTCACTCCCCAACAGTACGGCTCCCTCCTGAAGGAATTCCCAGAGGTGTTCAAACCCAAGCTTCGTCAGGTGCCCCGGGCCCCTGCCAAACACGGGATATATCATCACATCAAGACAAGGGGCCTCCCGACGCATGCAAAGTTCCGAAGGCTTCCTCCATAGCGCCTTCAGGAGGCCAAGAAGGCCTTTGCCAAGATGGAACGGATGGGCACATGGTACAGAAAGCGGATGGCACCTGGAGACCCTGCAGCGACTACAGGCGGCTCAACCTCGCTACAGTACCCGACCACTATCCTCTACCAAGCATGCAGGACCTAACGGCCTCCTTCCACGGGGCCAAAATATTCTCAAAGTTAGATCTCTTGAAATCATATTTTCAGGTACCGGTAGTTCCAGAGGACATCCCCAAAACTGCCATCATCATGCCTTTCGGGTCCTACGTCTTCGCCTTCTCCACCTTCATCCTGAGGAACGCAGGGGGGACCTTTCAGAGACTGATGGACAGCATCGTGGGGGACCTGAACTTCTGCGTCTGCTATGTTGATGATATCCTAATTTTTTCCAGATCTCACAGGGAGCACCTGCGGCACATCCGGAAGGTCCTGCAGCACCTGCAGGAGAGTGGCTTCATCGTCATGTTCAACAGTGAGTGCACCTTCGGCGTTGATAAGGTGGAATTCCTAGGCCATGAGATATCCCCAGGAGGCATCTGCCCAGTTTCATTGAAAGTCGAGGCCATCATCAGGTTCCCCACCCCTACCTCCGTCAGAGCCATACAAGAATTCCTCGGGATGGTCAACTACTACAGGAGATTCATCCCAGGGATCGCACCATGGCCCCCCGACAGAGATCCTCAAGGGCCGTCCGAAGACCTTAGAGTGGGGCCCCGACCAGCAAAGGGCCTTCTCCCTGACGAAGGCCGCCCTCGCCAAGGCAACAGCTTTGGCCCACCAGGACCCAAGTACTCCCCTCCAGCTGACAAGGGATGCCAGCAACGTCGCCTGTGGGGCCGTCCTGGAGCAAGTCGTCAACGGAGCCCCTCAGCCCATTGCCTTCTTCAGCAGAAAACTCAGCCCCACCGAGTCCTGCTACAGCACCTTCGACAGGGAACTCTTCACGGCGTACCAAGCGGTACGCCACTTCAAATTCCTCCTGGAGGGTACACCCTTCACGGTTTGGACGGACCACCAGCTGCTGGTCCATGCCTTCACGAAGCTGGGGGATGCATGGTACTCCAGACAGCAGCGGCACCTCGCGGCCATCGCGGAGTTCACCTGCACCATCAAGTACCTCCCCAGCAAGAAGAACCCAGTAGCTGATGCCCTCTCGAGGATCGAAATTGACGCAGTGCAGCTTGGGATCGACTACAAGGACCTTGCCCTTGAAGAAGCTGCCAACCCAGAGACTCCAGCTTACCACACCGCCATCAAGTCACTGAAGTGGAAGGACGTGCCCCTCGGCTCTGGAGGGTCAACACTGCTGAGCGACGTAAGCACTGGCCATCCCTGCCCACTGGTTCCCGCCTCTCACCACAGCACCACCACCTACAACCCCGCAGCCAATGGAATGGTGGAAAGGTTCCACAGGTCCCTGAAGGCGTCCCTCATGGCTCGTTGCACCTTCGAGAATTGGAAGTACCAGCTGCCCTGGGTCCTCCTTGGGTTGAGGACTGCCTCAAGAACCAATGGCAACCCGTCTGCAGCAGAAAAGGTCCGCGGGGAGACCCTCGTAGTCCCGGGGGAACTCATCACAGAGGACCAGGGCGACTTCACAACGCAGAGGCTCCGCGACAGGGTTGGGAAGTTCGTCCCCTGCTGGCGGGCATATACCGACAGGACGTCCCTCTTCATGCCTCCCGGTCAGTCCTCTGCCACCCACGTCTTCATCAGGAATGATGCTGTACGTCCACCCTTAACAGGGGGCCATTTCCTCGTACCTGAGAGGAACAAGAATGCATTCTGGATGGCCATCCATGCGAAGGAAGACTGGGTATCGATAGACCACCTCAAGCCCTCATTTCTGGAGGAAGACGTCGGGGGCACTTCCCAAAGCCCCCACAGGAGGTGGTGCCCCCACAGCCCGTCCGCAACAAATCCTTGTGGGCGCCCCTGGAAGTCCCCACGACCAGGCAGGAGGGCAACCCAACACACCCATCCACAGGGCACCGAAGAAGACGAACACCCCCCAGCTGGCATCAAGAAGGTGGGGCCCCCTCTGCCGCCCCAGCAGATACCTGCTTTGATCAGACATTACGTACGTCTTGGGGGGGAAGTATTGTAAAGTCCCCGCTCAATGGGTTCTCTATGATGAGCATCCCGTTTTCTGTGGTGCTTTCACATGCAACCTAAGGTCGGACGAACACAATCTTATTATCGTTATTGTGAATTCTATATTTATTACCAGTTCATTTGCCTTTGTACCAAGTATATGTGTCAGAGTATTTTTATGTCCAACCAGCTATTGTTAATCATCATGTTTTCTGTATGTACCTGTCCTGTTTTGTGTAGAGAAATAGTTTGACCTCAGGTCACTTGTAAATTTTTGTACCCGCAGTCTCTGCGTATATGCCGACGTCAGCACGCTGCTTTATAAGCGGGTCACTTCATCAATAAACCAGCAGTACTTGTCTTCCTGCTCATTATTTTGCATCTCTCACAGGCGCATTATTGTTCGTCCTGATGGATGGGACAGCCCGTGGATGATGATGAATGCCTGCTTTCTTCGTGACGCAGGTATCAGGGGGCATGGGTGACCTGTGCTAGTGTCATAGAGAAGTGTCGATCCGGATTCACCTATTGGCACGTCTTCCGACTTCAGTGCGGTAAGTGCCATGTGGTAAGCTGCCGTTTCTGGGTCTGCAGCCTGTTCCTACGCCAGGTCTTCGTAGTCTATGCCCAGGTGGACTGAATTTATTTCAATCCTTGATAGGCCGTCGGCTACCAGGTTCATCTTGCCGGGGACGTAACTAATGGTGCATCCGAATTCGGAGATAGCAACCAGGTGCCGTTTCTGTCTTTCTGACCATGCGTCTCCCGCCTTTGTGAATGCATGTACCAATGGCTTGTGGTCTGTCAGGATGGTGAATGGGCTGTCGTCCAAGAGGTACTTGAAGTGCTGCATGGCTTGTTAGATTGCCAGCAGTTCCCTGTCAAATGCACTGTAGCGGGACCCCGGCAGCTTTAACTTGCGGCTAAAAAATGCAAGGGGGTGGGGGGAACCATCTACTATCTGCTCCAGCACGGCTCTGCAAGTGACGTTGCTAGCGTCGGTGGTAAGTCTCAGTGGGGCAGTGGGGTCTTGCTACGTTAAGGTGGTGACTTTGGCTTTGCCTTCGTCTGTTTGAATGCCTTTTGCTGCGGGACTTCTCAAGTCAGTGCTTTTGGCTTCCCCTTCAGCACTCTGGTTAGGGGATACATGATGCAGGCGATGTCCGGCACAAATCGTTTGTAGTAGTTGACCATGCCGAGGAACTCCTGCAGGGACTTAATTGTTTTTGGTGTTGGAAAATCCTTCACTGCATCCACCTTGGAGGCCATGGGGTGGACACCTGTCGGGGAAACCTCATGTCCCAGGAAGTCTACCTTCTCCACTCCGAAGGTACATTTGTCGAATCTGACGACCAATCTGTTCTCCTGAAGGCGTTTCAGCACAGCCTGGACGTGACCCACGTGTTTTCCGGGGACCTGGAGAAGACCAGAATGTCGTCCACGTAGCAGACGCAGAAAGGTAGGTCCCCCAAGATGCTGTCCATCAGGCGCTGGAATGTGGCCCTGGCATTCCTGAGGCTGAAGGTGGAGTAGGAGAAGGTATATGTCCCAAACGGCGTGATGATGGCTGTCTTTGGAACGTCGTCGGGATGTACTGGTACCTAAAAATAGGACTTGAGAAAATCCATTTCTGTGAATATCTTGACCTTGTGCAGGGCTCCTGTTATGTCCTGCATGTTTGGCAGGGGGTAGTGGTCTGGTGTTGTCACTAGGTTTGTAAGAGGTGCTGAATAATGAGCAGGTGACATGTACTGCTAGTTTATTCAGAACGCAGGTTGCTTATAAGGCGGCATGCGGACGTCACACAGGAATACAATAGAATACAGGTGACCCGAGGTCAATTACTCTCGGCGTTAATTATAATAGGTAAATACAAGTAACATAAAAGGTAAGTTAACAAGAATTGACACAACAATATTCTAACACATGTGCAAAGAAAAAAGGTGCAAATGAATTAGTAGTAGATACGTATTTACATAGATAAAATGTGGCTATTTTTGCTTGACCCAATCTTGTAGGAGCGTCACCATAGAAAACGGGCGGTTCACTATAGAAAACCCGCTTAGCGGGAACTTTACAATACTCCCCCCCCCAGACGTGGGTAACGTCTGATTAAACTAGGTATCTGCTGGGACGCTGGAGAGTGCCGCGGCTCCGCGAAGTCAGTTGGGTGGTGCAGTGTGAGCGGGAGCGGCTGGCTGTGGCGCTGTCTGGGTGCTTCCGGGGTGGCCACGTGACTTTCTTTTGGGCTGGGCTGGCTGCGGAGGCGACGGTTTTTGCGGAGGGCGCTGCATGGTATCGTTGACGGCTTCCTTCAACAGGGCGGGCTTGAGACAGTCGACAGACACCCAGATGTCCTTCCCGTGCAGGGCCAGCTGGAATGCTTTGGTGTTCCGCTCGAGCATGTGGAAGGGCCCCCTGTAGGTCCTGGTTAGTGGAGGGCGGACGGCATCATTCCTGACGAAGACTTGGGTGGTGGAGGACAGGCCGGGAGGCGTGAAAGGTGTCAACCTATAGGTGTATGTCCGCTGGCAGGGGGTGAACTCCCCAACTATGTTGCGGAGCCTCTGGAATGTCAGGGTGTGGTGATCTCCTGTGATGAGTTCGCCCAGGACTACGAGAGGCTCCCCGTAGACTTTCTCTGCTGTGGACAGGTCGCCGCTGGCTCTGAGGGTGGTCCTCAACCCAAGGAGGACCCAAGGCAGCTGGTACTTCCAATCCTCGGCGGTGCAGCAGGCCATGAGGGACGCCTTCAGGGACCTGTGGAATCTCTCCACCAATCCGTTGGCTGCGGGGTTGTAGGCGGTGGTGGTGTGGTGAGAGGTCGCCAGCAGGTGTGCCAGGGAGGACCACAGCTCGGACAGGAAGGAGGGGCCCCTGTCGGTGGTTATGTGGTCCAGGACACCGAGCCGGCTGATCCAGTTGGAGAGGAGGGCCTCGGCGCACGCACTGGCGGTGGCTTCCTGCTTGGGCATCGCTTCAGGCCACCTGGTTAAGTTAAGTATACCTTAGTTTTGCCAGACCACTGAGTTGATTAACAGCTCTCCCAGGGCTGGCCCGAAGGATTAGACTTATTTTACGTGGCTAAGAACCAATTGGTCACTTAGCAATGGGACCTACAGCTTATTGTGGAATCCGAACCATATTATAGCGAGAAATGAATTTCTATCACTAGAAATAAATTCCTCTAACTCTTCATCAGCCGGCCGCGGGAATTGAACTCCGGCCCATCGAGTGACAGTCTGAAGCTCAACCGAGTCGGCCAACAAAGGGCTTAGGCCACCTGGTGGAGCGGTCGACGATCGTCAGGAGATATCTGGCCCTGCCTGATGGGGGAAGGGGTCCTACCACATCTACATGGATGTGTCCAAACCGCCTCCCCGGCTGGGGAAAGACGCCCACCCGTGTTTCGGTGTGCTGCCCTTCCTTGCTGGTCTGGCACCAGATGCACTGTCTCGCCCAGGTCATCGTGTCCTTCTGCATACTGTGCCAGACGAACTTCTCTGCCAACAGCCTGGCCGTCGTCCTGCCGGAGGGGTGGGACAGCCCGTGGATGACATCAAACACCAGACGGCAGCGGGAGGCAGGTACCAGGGGGCGGGGTTGGCTGGTGCTTATGTTGCTCAGCAGTGTTGGCCCCCAGGGGTGAGGGGCACATCCTTCCACTTGAGGGACGTGATGGCGGTGCGGTAGGCTGGAGTCTCTGGGTCGGCGGCCTGCTCCCGGGCGAGGTCCTCGTAGTCGATCCCGATCTGTACTGCGTTGAGCTCGATCCTGGAGAGGGCGTCCGCTACAGATTTCTTCCTGCCGGGGAGGTACATGATGGCCACGAGATGCCGCTGTTGCCTGGAAGACCATGTATCTCCCTGCTTTGTGAAGGCTTGGGCCAGCAGCTGGTGGTCCGTCCAGATTGTGAAGGGTGTACCCTCCAGGAGGAACTTGAAGTGACGTACCGCCCAATACACTGCGCAGGGTTCCCTGTCGAAGGTGCTGTAACGGGACTCCGTGGGGCTGAACTTCTTGCTGAAGAAGGCAGTGGGCTGGGGGGCTCTGGTGACGACCTTCTCCGTGATGACCCCACAGGCGGCGTTGCTGGCGTCCGTCGTCAGCTGAAGGGGGGCATTGGGGTCCTGGTGGGCCAAGGTGGTTGCCTCAGCAAGGGCAGCCTTTGTCAGGGAAAAGTCCTGTTGCTGGTCGGGTCCCCAAACTAAGGACTTCGGGTGGCCCTTCAGGATCTCCGTCAAGGGGACCATGGTGTGTGCGACCCCAGGGATGAACCTCCTGTAGTAGTTGACCATCCCAAGGAATTCTTGTATGGCCTTGACGGAGGTAGGGGTGGGGAACCTGGTGATGGCTGCGACCTTCGATGCGAGTGGACGGACGCCCCCCGGGGATATCTCGTGGCCCGGGAAGTCAACTCTTTCGACGCCAAAGGTGCACTTATCAAACCTGATGACAAGGCCATTCTCCTGCAGGCGCTGCAGGACCTTTCGGATGTGCTGCAGGTGTTCTTTGGGGGATCTGAAAAAAATTAGAATGCCATCTACATAACAGATGCAGAAGTTCAGGTCCCCCAGGATGCTGTCCATCAGTCTCTGGAAGGTTGCCCCTGCGTTCCTCAGGCTGAAGGTGGAGAAGGCGAAGACGTAGGACCCGAATGGCGTGATGATGGCGGTTTTGGGGATGTCCTCTGGAGCAACTGGTACCTGAAAGTAGGACTTCAGAAGGTCTAGTTTAGAAAATATTTTGGCCCCGTGAAAAGAGGCCGTGAGATCTTGCATGTTTGGTAGAGGGTAATGGTCTGGTTCAGTTGCGAGGTTGAGTCACCTGTAGTCACTGCAGGGTCTCCAGGAGCCGTCCGGTTTCTGCACCATGTGGAGGGGAGAGGCCCTCGGGCTGAAGGCCTTCCTGCATATGCCCATCCGCTCCATCTCGGCGAAAGCATCTTTGGCCTCCTGAAGGTGCTGAGGGACAAGCTTCTGGAACTTTGTGTGCGTTGGGGAGCCCTTTGTTTTGATGTGGTGATAGATTCCATGCTTTGCAGGGGCCCCAGGTACCTGGCGCAGTTTGGACTTGAAGACGTCGGGGAACTCCTTCAGCAGCTGGGCGTACTGGTGCGGGACACTGGAGTAGATGGCGGGCGCGCTGGGGCCCATTGCCAGGGGGAGGGACTGGCATCAGTCGGTGTCCAATAGGTGTTTGTGACCGACGTCGACTGCCAGACCGAAGTGAGCGAGGAAGTCTGCGCCCAGGAGTGGGGTCCTTACGTCAGTGACTATGAAGCTCCAGCTGTACCTCTGGCCGAGGATGGAGATCTACAGGAACCTGGTGCCGTAGGAGAGGATGGGGGACCTGTTGGCGGCCGTCAGGAAGGCAGCCGGGTCCAGCGGGCATTTGCAGTCCTCTCTGGATGGCAGGAACACTGATCGTATGGCCCTAGTGTCGACCGGCATCATCCTGCCGGAGATGGTGTCGCAGACGTAGAAACCTACTGGTTTTGGGTTCCTGGGTTCCTCTGCTGCCACGGCGGCCTGTTCTGTTGGCCGCCACCTCCCCTGTTTTTTGGATTGGCGAACGAGCAGGGGGGTTGGCAGTTCTGGGCGTCCTTGCTGTACCGCTGGTGGTAGTAGCAAGGCCCCGGTGGATGCTTCTTGTGGTGGTAGGTTGGCCGCCGCCTGGTGACGGCGCTTATCTCCTCCTCCACACTTTCCTCCGGTTGGAGGGAGCTGATGGGGTGTGTGGGTATGGATGCCCACTTCGCTGCCCTTGTGGAGTCCGTCAGTTGCTGCGCCATCTTGGGTAGGTCCCCGAGCGGCATTGTATAAGGCTCGAGGATCTGGGTCCGGACCTCTGGGAGGAGCTGGCGGAGGAGGATCTCCCTTGACAGGCTTATCTCTGACTGCCTGCTGTGTCTGTCCGTCTTGGGAAAGGTGAGGAGGTCCTGGATCATGCCCCAAGTCTCCAGGATGTTCTGGTCGTGTCGAGGGTTACTCACGAGATCAAGGGTGCGGGCGGCCCTCTCGGAGACCGGCAGGGAGCAGGTCTCGACAAGAGAGGCCTTCAGTTTTGGGTAGGTGACAAGACGTGCGGCAGACACCCATGGGACGAGCTTCCTGTAGACCTCTTCCGGAAGAGCGTTGATCACGGCGTCTGCCTGCAGGACCTTGTCGGTGAGTCCTGCCAGCCTGAACTGCCCCCTCAACCCTGTAGAGCCATGATGACGGGTTGCTTTGTGTGAAGGGCGGCAGCTTTATGGCGAGGGCGAAACTTGTTTGTTTCCTCAGGACGGGCAGCGTGCGGTGAGCGGGTATCGGCGTGGAGGAGCATGCAAGCCCAGGCGTGGGGAAGGGCGCGGGCGGGTTGTGCTCGGGGGAGATGTCCGTGTCCGTGAAGTTCGCAGTTAACTGTATGTGGGAGGGAATATCCGCGTCCATACTCACTATTGCCCTCTTACTGGGAGTGGGTTACTCGCTGGTGATCTGCCGACGAGAGTCAGCACGCCCAAACGCTTTGTTAAAGCGCCGTGTTTAGTCCGTTTGGGGCAGGGATAGTTTATGGAGTCAAGACTAAGTCGCCGTATGAGTCCGCTAATGGCTCCGGGAACCACTCCAGGGTCACCACTGTAAGAGGTGCTAAATAATGAGCAGGTGACATGTACTGCTAGTTTATTCAGAACACAGGCCGCTTATAAGGTGGCGTGCGGATGTCACACAGAGGAATACAATAGAATACAGGTGACCTGAGGTCAATTACTCTCGGTGTTAATTATAATAGGTAAATACAAGTAACACAAAGAGTAAGTTAACAAGAATTGACACAATAATATTCTAACACGTGCAAAGAAAACAGGTGCAAATGAATTAGTAGTAGATATGTATTTACATAGATAAAATGTGGCTATTTTTGCTTGACCCAATCTCGTAGGAGCATCACCATTGAAAACGGGCTGTTCACCATAGAAAACGGGCAGTTCACCATAGAAAACCTGCTTAGCGGGGACTTAACAGGTTCAGCCGATGATAGTCCCCACCGGGCCTCCAGGAACCATTTGGTTTCTTCATCATGTGGAGGGGGGATTCCCATGGACTTGATGCCTTTTTGCAGATACCCATCCTTTCTATCTTGGCAAATGCTCGTTTAGCATCCTGGAATTCCTTGGGCGGCGGCTGGCAGAACTTGGCATGTGTCAGCGGGCCTGTGGTGGTGATGTGGTGATGGATGCTGTGCTTGGCCTGGCTACCTGGCACCTGACGCAGTTCTGGCTTGAAGACATCTGGGAATTTGTGCAGGAGGGAGCAGTATTTGTTCAATGAGATGGAGCATGCGGCAGGCATTCCTGGTCCGGAGTGGTAGGTTCAAGTATCCAGCAGGCGTTTTTGGCCAACATCTACCAGCAGTCTGTGCTGTGCGAGGAAATCGGTGCCTAGTAAGGGAAACTTGTCATCCGTGATGATAAAGGGCCATTCATATTTATAGCCCAAAATGGATATTCTGCGGGTCCAAGTTCTGTAGCAGCGGATGGGTCTTCCAGTTGCAGCCACTAGTGTGGCTGCAGCACCGGACATGCGGTTGCAGTCCTTCCCAACAACAGAAGTACCGACTGCAGAGCCCACGTGTCTTTTAGCATCCGTCGTCCCGATATGGTTTCATGGATGAAAAATCCTACTGGCTGGGATTCTCTTAGGTTTGCGGACACTGCTGCTATGGGTGGCTGCTTTCCTAGATTTTGTGAAAGAACAGGGGGCTCTGCAATTCTTGGCATCCTTTCCGAACCTCCGATGGAAGTAACATCAGGCTGGATTTGTCCTCGTCTTCTGCTGCTGCGGCGGTGCCTGTTGACCTTACTAATTTCTAGATCCTCTAGGATTAGTTTCACTTATTAACAGAGTTCCAGGAAGGGGTTGATTGAGACACTTGTGTTATCGTCGGTAGATTTTTATTTAGACTGAAAAGAAGCGGGAACAGCGAACACACGGTTTGTTTACATGCAGGTGGCGCCATGACTGGCCAAAGAGAAAACTAAATGCAAAAGAAAAATCGACATAAGCGACGATTGCAACGCCACTAACACAACACGAACA
The DNA here is from genome assembly GCF_040412425.1 of Macrobrachium rosenbergii. Lineage (NCBI taxonomy): Eukaryota > Metazoa > Arthropoda > Malacostraca > Decapoda > Palaemonidae > Macrobrachium > Macrobrachium rosenbergii. The sequence continues at coordinate 55,110,222 of NC_089782.1, read as the reverse complement.
ATATAAATCATAATATGCTAACACTTCCCCTTGATTTTATTGCAATGCAGTGAACCTTACAAGAACTGACACTTCAAAAAAATTGGATAGCCAACGACACAAAACCAGCAAAAATGCAATTAGTACATGAGCCAAAAACAAAATAATTGCAGATAAAGAATAACACAGCGGCAAAAAAAAAAATTGAGTAATATGAACAAGCAGCAAGTAACATAAGAACTGAATAGACACTGTTGCTGCAAAGAATACAAAAGGATAAACATGACTACATCTGTCACGATCACATTTGGCAAAGGACTACTATGCTGCAAAAAAATTTATCAGAAGGACAAACTAAAACTTTGGCATGGCTCTGACTGTCATTAAGGAATGATAAGTCCAATTCTTGCACATAACTCCTGTGTCTTCCTCCCAGTCAAACCCTTGGTTAGAAGGTCAGCTAGATTGTCACGAGATGCCACATATTGCAACTTTACCAACCCCTTCTTCACCACATCCTTTATGAAGTGATACTTCACATCCACGCCCTTGGAATTATCGTTGACAATGTCCTTCTCTGCAAGTTTGATTGCTGCTGTATTATCAGCAAGGATGCATGGCACCATGCAAAGATCACTTGCGTTGATCTCCTTAAAAATACCACATAGCCATAGTGCTTCTTGCGTAGCGATAGCCATAATAATGTTACTCCGCCTGTTGTGTGGATGTGGCAACCAGTCAGTTTGCTTCTTGCACCTCCACTCCACAGGTCCTCCTGCAACACACACCACCAGTCCACTGAATGATTTTCTGTCCACCTTGTTGTTGACAAAGTTAGCATCAGAAAAAATCAATGCCTCCTTCCCACTCTTCCTGAATACTATGCAGTAGTCACGGGTGTGTTTTAGGTACTTTATCAGATATTTCACTGCAGCCATCTGCTTTCTCTTTGGGTTGGCCGAGAATTGACTGAGATAACTGACAGCGAAACTCAAGTCAGGTCTTGTCCCGTTTGCAACGTACAGCAACATTCCTATGGCTCTTCTATATTCATGACTATCGGCATCTGCGTCTGGTTCATTGTTGATAGAGAATGCATTTGCACTCAGAGGACTGTGTTTTCCTCTGCATTCAGATAACCCGTGCTGCTCCAATATCTGATCTATATAAGCACACTGGTCGATGCTTATGGTATGCTCGTCCTTTCGCAATATCCTCAGTGATAAGAAATCAGATATTTCACCCAGCTCTCGTATTTCAACTTGTTGGCTCAACTCTTTCTTAAACCAATCAATATCTTCTTTCTTTCCCCACACAGCAATGTCATCCACATATAGTCCAACAAACAATTTTCTTTCTTGATGATAGAATAGGCAAGGGTCACCAACTGAGGGGTTGAACTTCATGTCTATAAAGATTTTCTTGATCTTATGGTACCATTCTTGTCCTGATTGTTTCAATCCGTAAAGGCACTTCCTCAGCTTGCACACCATCCTACTCTTGTCAACATCAAAACCCTCGGGTTGCTCCAAGTATACTTCTTCCTTGATATCACTATTGATGTAGGCAGATATTACGTCGACATGCTCACACATCAGTTCCTTCTCCACTCCCACAGCGAGCATCAACCGGATGGTTTTTCTTTTGATTACAGGCGAGTAGGTTTCCATGTAGTCAAAGCCATATCTCTGGGCAAATCCCTGTGCAACCAACCTGGCTTTGTACTTTGTAGGTCTGCCACTAGCATCAGTCTTCAGTTTGAACTTCCATGTTGACCCAATGACTCTGGTTGGTGGCCTTGGTACAATCTCCCATGTATTCATCTCAGTCAGTTTCTTAATCTCTTCTCCCATAGCATATTTCCATCTTTCTGCTTGGGGACTATCTAGGGCCTCTTTGGCACTCTTTGGTTCAGTGATAGTGGTCTCTTCATCTGGCTTGACCACTAAACACTCAGGGTCGTCTTGACATTCTTGGCACTGACATTTCTTTGGTTTAGGCACTCTCGCGGACCGCTGCAGGACTGGGACTTCTTCTTGGACTTCAGCTTCTTCATCTTCAGGCAGTACTGGAATTTCTTCAAAGGCAGGAATCTGTTCATTGTTTACGTCTCCATGCCCGTCATCTTCACTGCCTTCCTTGTCCAGGCCGTCTCCCTTCTGCTCCTGTTTTTCCTCTGTTTCCTCCTCGAGTCTGACTCACTCGAGAGTTGTAGATTGTCCATCTTCTGCTTCCCTGATCACTGGAATCTTCTTTCTTCTTCCATGGGAAAACCTCTTCATGGAATACAACGTCCCTTCTGATTATTACCCTTCCTGTTTCTGTGTTCCAAAGCCTGTATCCATCCTTTGTATCCTCCTGATAACCGAGCATGACACACTCAACAGTCTTGCCATCAAGCTTGCTTCTGACTTCTCTCATTGCCTGAGCTCTGCATCCGAAGGGTCTCATGCGTTCATAATCACTGCTTGTGAGTTCCTTTCCTGTTGCCAGTTCCAGAGGTATCTTATAATCGATGGCACTGCTCGGTGCCCTGTTCCGGTTGTAGGCAGCAGTTGACATAGCTTCAGCCCACAGTCTCTTGTCAGCTCCAGCTTCAGATAACATGGTCCTCACCATTTCCATAAGTACCCGATTTTGTCATTCCGCTCTCCCGTTCTGCTGTTTACAGTAAGGCACACTCCTTTCATGCACTATTCCGTTTGCAGCCAGATAGTTGTCCAACTGCTCTTTGCCAGAGTATTCTCCTCCGAAGTCAGATCTAATTTTCTTTAGGGTGTGGTCCATGAGATTCTCCATCCTGGTCTTGTACTGAATGAATCTAGACAATGCTTCATCCTTAGACTTCATTGGCATTACAGTCAGATACCTGGAGTAATCATCCGTGAACACAATAGCATAAATGGACCCACCAAATGAGGGTATTAAAAGGTCCCATAACATCGGTGTGCACTAACACCAAAGGTTTAGATGCTCTTGATGTACTTGCAGGAAAAGGCAGCCTTGTCATCTTCCCCTCAATGCATGCTTCACATTTTCCACATTCTTCTTTCTTTAAGTTAGCCAGAACTGGAATTTTCTTCAAAGCGTCATAGTTGAGATGACCCATTTTTTGATGCCAGGTCTGCATCGATACCTGAGCAGGCAATGCCACAGTAGCTCCCTCATTATCTTTACTAGGCCAATCCAGATTCATAATGTACATCTTCCTCTCTTTCCTAGCAACGAAAAGTTCAATGCCACCCTTAGATGCCTTTGCTAGGTCGCCCACGAATAATACAGAAGCACCCTTGGCAGTGATCTGTTGTACAGACACCAGACTGCAGTATAGGTTAGGGACATACATCACTTCCTGAAGCACAATCTTGCATTTGGCTTGAATCACGATTACCCCAATCCCTTCCACTGAAAGTCTATGTCCATCACCTATTTTCACAGATCCCTTGCGTTGCAGGTCGATGTTCTTGAACTTCTTAATGTCACAGCACATATGATCTGATGCACCTGAGTCCAGAAACCACTTTCCCACCGATGATTTTGACATGTAGGCATGTGCATCCACTTCGGCACATAGAAGCACTGCTTCTATTTCTTCAAATTCAGCTACAGAGGCCTTGGCATCCCCTTTCTTCGTGCGTTCCTCCTTGAACTTCTTCCAGATTGGGCATTCCCTCGCCTTGTGTCCAGGCTCCTTACAGGTGTAACACTTCATTTTACTGTCACCAGAGGTGTCCTGCTTCTGAGGCTGCTGATTCTGCTTCTGCTTAGAATGCTGTTTAGCCGTTGCTTTCAATGCCACAGGTTCTTCTTTTCTTGATGTCACTCTGTTGTGCAATGATAGTCGCCTTTCTTCCATCACAAGTTTGCTCTTCACATTTCTTGATGTGAGCTTATCCAGATCACCCTCGAAGGATCTTACAAAAGCATCATACTCCTTGAGTGGTAGCCCAAGTAGCAAGAAAGCAGCAAAGCAAGTGTCACTTATTGGAATGCCTCCCATTCTCACCTTCTGAATCAACTCATGCATCTTGGAAATGTAATCTGCCATTGGCATTGATGGCACTTTATCCAACCTAGCCATTTCCTTGAAAAACAACATGTTGTGAATAATCCCAAATTCACCATACATTTCCTTGAGTGTGTCCCACACTTTCTTTGCAAATTTAAACTCACCAACATCGTAGAGAGTGGAGCTGTGCAGCGCCTCAATAATGACTCCCGAGCTCGGCGATTGACTCTGGCTTGTTCTTGGTTGATCTCTGCCAAGGCCTCTTCTTCATTCTCATTATCGTGAATGTGATACCCAAACCCAGGGTCAATGGCATTCCAACAGTTCTTGTCAATCAGTCTTGCTTCGATCCTCTTCGACCACGGGTAATAGTTAGCCCGTCACACTGTAGAAGAATCTTCTTGGAGGTCTCTTCCCTTTCTTCATAATCGGCCATCTTCTTACTTGTTGATGGAACAGTCTCCAAGGGAAGCTTAGGCTAGCACTTTCTTATATCTAGACGATATCACACTTTTCAATCAATCCCAATGTGTTCTGGGCCCATAACCTGTTGACCTTACTAATTTCTAGATCCTCTAGGATTAGTTTCACTTATTAACAGAGTTCCAGGAAGGGGTTGATTGAGACACTTGTGTTATCGTCGGTAGATTTTTATTTAGACTGAAAAGAAGCGGGAACAGCGAACACACGGTTTGTTTACATGCAGGTGGCGCCATGACTGGCCAAAGAGAAAACTAAATGCAAAAGAAAAATCGACATAAGCGACGATTGCAACGCCACTAACACAACACGAACAATATAAATCATAATATGCTAACAGTGCCTTCTTCCTGTATACCGCGTTCGTGTCCCCCTTTTCGGTTTCTTCTGCTACCAGGCTGCAGGTGTTGCAGTGTGCTTGAAGGCCTTGGTGGCCTCGCGGAGTTTGTGTGCGAGGCTCACCAATTCGTCCATCAAGAGCGTGTCTGCTTCCATGATTTGTCCGCTCACCTCCTGTGGAAGGCGCCGCAGTTATATTTCCCGCAACAAGCTGATATCCCTCCTCTGCCCATCTGGATTGAAGCCTGGCAGAAACAGGAGATCTCGTAATTCATCCCAGGCATCATTTATATTTCCCGCAACAAGCTGATATCCCACCTCTGCCCATCTGGATTGAAGCCTGGCAGCAACAGGAGATCTCGTAATTCGTCCCAGGCATCCCTGGGTGATGCATCCCCCAGTGGCTGGTTCATCAGGTCAAGGGCTTGTTGGGCTCTCTCTGGGACAGGCATGGAGTTGTAAAGTCTCCGCTGAGCAAGTTTTCTGTGACATCCCGTTTTCTTCGCCTATACAGTTGGTCATGCCTAACGTGCCAGGTCATGCAAATTCAATCATTTAAAACTGTGTATATATTTGTTCACCTGTTGTCAATTGTGTATCTTGTATTTCTTCGTTCACAGGCATCAAGATTATATCCATTTTGAGTTCTGTCTATTTTTACATTGTAAAGTGTACTCGTTCGCTGTATATTATTGTTAATTATTATCGACCTCATGTCACTCACAATCTCATTGTCTTTCGCGGCTCGGCGCCAGTCTGCTGCTATATAAACTGCCTGGATCTTGAATAACGTAGCAGTTCTCTTTTACCTGCTCGTTTTTTTGCACCTCTTACACTGGTGACCCCTGGAGTAGTCCTGGAGCCATTAGCGGACCCACACGGCGACTCAGTCTTGGCTCCAGGAACTTACTCACGCCCTTAGCGGACTAACAATGGCGCTGTATCCAGCGTTTGGGCATACTGACTCTCGTCGGCAAAATCACCAGCGTCATTAACGGACTCACACGGCGCGCTTCCAAGGGCGTTTTGACGCGAGTACCCCACTCCAGTAAGAGGGCAAAGAGCGAGCATGGACGCGGACATCCCCTCCCTCGTGTAGTTAACCGCTAACCTTGCAGACTCGGATGTCTACCTTCCTCCCATCTCGCCCGCGCCCGCCCCCGTGCCGAGGCTCTCACACTCCTCCACACCCTTGCCCGCGCCCCGCATACTCACCGGCCAGGCAGCACAATCACGGGCTGCCATGTCCATAAAGCTGCCGCCGTTCACACAGGGGAACCCAACGTCGTGGCTGTATAGAGTTGAGAGCCAGTTCAGGGTGGCGGACCTAAATGACGAGGTGCTGCATGCTGACACAGTCCTTCACGCCCTGCCGGAGGAAGTCTACAAGAAACTCGTCCCATGGGTGTCCGCCGCACGCCCCCTCACATACCACCTCCTGAAGAAGTTCCTTCTCGAGACGTGCTCCCTACCCATCACTGAGCAGGCCGCCCGCGCCATCGACCTTGCCGTCAACCCCGGCAGGATCTAAGCACGATGGCGTCATGGGGCATGATTGAGGACCTGCTCACACTCCCAGACTTCGACGGTAGCAGAAAGCAGCAGGAGGTAAACTAGTCGCGGGAGATCTTCCTTCGTCAGCTCCTCCTGGAGGCCCGAATGCAGATTCCCGAACCCTACGCCATGCCCCTCGACGCCCTAACCCGTACGGCGCAGCACCTGACAGACTGCGTGAAGGCAACGAAGCGGTTAACAGCGCCCACACCCACACTGCAAGTGAACTTCATCCAGCAGGAAGGAGGCGCGGAGCAGGAGGTCAGTGTTGTCACCAGGAAGCGCCCACCGCCCCAGAGCAAGTGGAGTTACCCGGTCTGTGCCACTACCACAGGCGGTTTGGCAAAGATGCCCGGAACTGCCTGCAACCCTGTTCATTCGTCCATTCAAAAAATGGGGGAGGCGGCGGCTAGCAGGACAGACCACCATGGCAGCCGAAAAACCCAGGGGGCCAGAATCATTAGGCTTCTACGTCTGCGACACCGTCTCCGGCAGGATGATGCTGGTTGACACGGGGCCCGTTAGATCGATCTTCCTGGCATCCAGAGATGACTTCAAGTGTGAACCCGATCCTGCTGCATCCCTGACGGCCGCCAATGGATCCCCCATCCTCTCCTACGGCACCAGGCCCCTGTCGATCTCCATCCTTGGCCGGAGTTATTCCTGGGACTTTGTCATCGCGGATGTAGGGACCCCGCTCCTGGGTGCTCACTTTGGGCTGGCAGTCGACGTCGGGCGGAAGCGCCTCCTCAACACTGACTCCTGCCGGTCCCTCCTGTTGGCAACGGGACCCAGGGCGCCCACCATCTGCTCCGCTGCCCCCCACCAGTACGCACAGCTGCTGACAGAGTTCCCAGACGTGTTCAAGCCCAAGCTCCGCCAAATCCCCAGGGCCCCAGCCAAACATGGCATCTACCATCACATAAAGACTAAGGGCCCCCCTACACACGCGAAGTTTCGGAGGCTTCCCCCACAGTGCCTTCAGGAGGCCAAAAATGCATTCGCTGAAATGGAGCGGATGGGAATCTTCAAGAAGGCCTCCAGCCCGTGGGCCTTCCCCCTCCACATGGTGCAGAAACCGGATGGCTCCTGGAGACCCTGCGGTGACTACAGGCGCCTTAACATCGCAACGGAACCCGACCACTACCCCCTGCCGAACATGCAGGACCTCATGGCCTCCTTTCACGGGGCCAAAATATTCACTAAATTAGACCTTTTAAAATCCTATTTTCAGGTACCAGTCGCACCAGATGATATCCCAAAGACCGCCATCATCATGCCCTTCGGATCCTACGTGTTCGCCTTCTCAACCTTTGGCCTGAGGAATGCCGGGGCGACTTTCCAGCAGCTCATGGACAGCATCCTGAGGGACCTGAAGTTCTGCGTCTGCTACATAGATGATATCCTCATATTTTCCAGGTCCCACAGTGAGCACCAGAGACACATCCGGGCAGTCCTGCAGTTCCTGCAGGAGAACGGCCTCGTCGTACGTTTCGACAAATGCACCTTCGGGGTCCAGAAAGCTGACTTCCTGGGCCAGGAGATTTCCACGGCAGGTGTCCGCCTGCTCACATCAAAGGTCGCAGCCGTCACCAGATTCCCCGTTCCCACCTCTGTCAAGGCCGTCCAGGAGTTCCTCGGGATGGTGAACTACTACAGGCGGTTCATCCCCGGGATCGCGCACACCACGGCCCCCCTGATGGAAGTTCTGAAAGGCCAACCAAAGTCCTTGTTGTGGGGACCCAGCCAGCAGTAGGCCTTCTCCCTGACGAAGGCTGCCCTCGCCGAGGCAACCGCCTTGGCACACCAGGATCCCAGCACCCCCCTCCAACTGACAACGGACGCCAGCAACGTCGCCTGTGGTGCTGTCCTGGAGCAGGTCATTGGTGGCACCTTCGACAGGAAACTCTGCGCCGTGTACCGAGCAGTCCGGCACTTCAAGTTCCTCCTGGAGGACACACCATTCACAGTCTTCGCGGACCACCAGCTGCTGGTTCATGCCTTCACCTAGCAGGGGGCCGTGTGGTCTTCCGGGCAGCAGCGTCGCCTCTCAGCCATCACCGAATTCACCTGCTCCTTTAAGTACCTCCCCGGCAAGAAAAACTCCGTGGCGGACGCCCTCTGCAGAGTCGAGCTGAATGCAGTGCAGCTCGGGGTAAATTACGAAGACCTCGCCAGGGAACAGATCGCGTACCCAGAAACCCCAGCCTACTGCACCGCCGTCACGTCCCTAAAGTGGAGGGACGTGCCCCTCACACCCGGGGGCCCTAGTCTCCTCTGCGATGTCAGTACCAGCCAGCCCCGCCCCTTGGTTCCAGCCTCCCGCCGCCGACAGGTATTCGACATCATTCACAGCCTCTCACATCCTTCTGGCAGGACAACGGCCAAGCTGCTGTCAGGGAAGTTCGTCTGGCACGGGGTGCAGAAAGACGCGAGGACCTGGGCAAAACAGTGCCTGCAGTGCCAAAGTAGCAAGGTGGGCTGGCACACACAGTCCGTGGTTGGCGAGTTCCCGCAGCCGCAGCGGCGCTTCGGCCACATTCACATCGACGTCGTCGGGCCCCTTTCCCCATCAGACGGGTCCAGGTATCTCCTGATGGTGGTAGACCGTTCAACGAGGTGGCCTGAAGCCACACCAATGCAAGAGGCCACTGCCAGCGCATGTGCCGAGGCCCTGCTCTCCAGTTGGGTCAGCCACTTCGGCGTCCTGGACCACATCACAACCAACAGGGGCCCCGCTTTCCTGTCCGAGTTGTGGTCCGCCCTGGCTCGGTTTACAACCCAGCGGCCAATGGCTTGGTCGAGCGGTTTCACAGGTCCCTGAAGGCGTCTCTCATGGCCCGCTGCACCGCCGAGGACTGGAAATATCAGCTGCCGTGGGTCCTCCTCGGCTTGAGGACCGCCCTCAGAGCCGACAGTGCCCTGTCCGCAGCTGAGAAAACCTACGGCGAGTCCCTCGTCGTCCCGGGCGAACTCCTGACAGAAGATCGCCACAACCCATCTGCTTGTGCAGAGTCTCCGTGACGTGGTCGGCAAGTTCGCCCCTTGCAAGCGGACATATACCGACAGGTCGGCCACCTTCACACCGCCAGGGCTGGCTTCCACCACTCACGTCTTCGTCAGGGATGACGCCGTCCACCCGCCCCTGACCAAACCCTACAGGGGCTCCTTCCACGTGCTGGTGCGGAACACCAAGGCGTTCCTGCTTGCACTACCCAGGAGGAATGATTGGGTATCCATAGACCGGGTCAAGCCTGCCCTCCTGGAGGAGGACACAGATGCCACCGCAGCGCAACCCCTGGCTGGTCATCCTTCGCCGCAGCCAGGCCCCCGCAAGCAGCGGGCGCGCCGCGGCCCCCGAAAAAGCCCGCCCTCACCCACATCCACGCAACCTCACTCACTGGGTGCTCCCCCATTGTCCTCACGCAGCCGTGGCACCCTTTGGCACCCCAGCAGATACGCAGACTGATCAGACGTATCCCACGTCTTGGGGGGGAAGTATTTGTAAAGTCTCCACTGAGCAAGTTTTCTGTGACGTTGTCCTGTTTTCTTCGCCTATACAATTGGTCACGCCTAACGTGCCAGGTCATGCAAATTCAATCATTTAAAACTGTGTATATATTTGTTCACCTGTTGTCAGTTGTGTATCTTGTATTTCTTTGTTCACAGGCATCAAGATTATATCCATTTTGAGTTCTGTCTATTTTTACATTGTAAAGTGTACCCGTTCGCTGTATATTATTGTTAATTATTATCGACCTCATGTCACTCACGATCTCATTGTCTTTTGCGGCTCAGCGCCAGTCTGCTGCTATATAAACTGCCTGGATCTTGAATAACGTAGCAGTTCTCTTTTACCTGCTCATTTTTTTGCACCTCTTACAGAGTGTGTCAATGAATTTCTTTCGCAGGTCTTCGTACTTGACTTTGCCCAGCTGCGAGTCCAACCATGGGGTGATTATGTTGAAGACCTCCTCTGGCAGCGTTGTCATAGTGACGTCCGCTTTGGTTTCATCATCCGTGATTTTAGTTACACGGAAATGGACATCTACCCGCAGGAACCAGGATGTTGTATTTTACTGTGAGAACGGTGGCAGTTTCATCACCTGGGTTATTGCTGCCTTCGAAGGTGAGAGGGGGATGCCGAGGATCTGTGTGTCCTCGGAACGACTGGCTACCTCAGTGTCTGATATTTTGACTCACACCAAAATGTGAAATAAGCGCTGTATTTAGTCCATTAATGGTGTTTGGGGCTCGTCAGAAGTCAAAACTATACACCGTGTGGTTCCATTAATGACTTCTGAATTTGGCCAACGTGAATCGTAAATGGCAGTGCCAAACCGTTCGAGAACGCCAGAACATACCTGAAGAAGGTACGCCATAATTAGTCTGTCAGTGGCGTGCGTGTTCTCCGAGGAAGGAGCTTTCAGAGGTCTAGACTTTGTTACTGTATGGTTCCGTTAAAGGCTCTCTGAAGGTAAAGCAGCCGTAGTGAGTCCATTAATGGCGAAGCCAAAACCGCTGTGTTTACTGTTGCTCCTCGGGTCACCAGTTGTGAGGTCAAAGAAGACAGAACTGGGTACTGATTGATTTATTACCTGGGCATAAGGTATACATAGCAGCGTGCGGACAGAAACGTGGTGCCCGACCCCAGGTCTCCGTGACCCACACGCTGAGTGAGAGCAATTTGTGTTTGTTAACAGTCAATCAAATAACAATAACAAGAGAATTAGGAAATTCTACATACAAATATATACATGAGATTCTTGCTGTGTTAATAGATGCAATATATGATCGTAATTAATGGGTAAAGAAGACGTAAGGGCAACAAATCGCCTCTCCTTTCTTGTGTTTCTCCCTTCAGATGTACATCAATCACGTCATATATTGCCTATTTTATTTCAGATTCTTTCTGTACTTCATCTTATGCATCATTGTAGGGCCTTTCCGCCGATATGTATATCTTACCTTTTATATGCCATGTAATGAATCTTGTACGTGTTTTTATGCTTATCAGAAAACACAAATTCTGTATGGACGCAGCGGGGGGCTTCAGGTCGCCCGCTACCTTTCTGTCCGCTTTGTGTTTTATAAACACCTGTCGAGAATAATAAAGAATCAGTCTCTCTTTTGAGATTTCTCTTGAACCTTACTCTCCTTCTTAGGGATGAGAATAGGACTCGAACCAATGCTTGCTAGATCTGGTGTCTGATGTGGTTAGACTTCACATCAGGCTCCTGTTCTATTTTTCTTTTAGAATCATAGAGGCAATTCCGCTCCTTCCTCTAGCAAGGAGAGGAAGGAGAGACTGGCAATAAGGGAAACCCTATCTCTGGTTTTCCTTACTGCCTCCGACTCTAGATTCTTCCCAGCCTATTTCATATGAGTTACGTTTCCTCACTCATGCGAAAAGGTCCAGTATCTGACATTTTTTGCTCTTGCAGTTCCTACACTCCAATTAATATGTCAGAGGCACAGTACTCCTCCTCTCTCTTTCTACCAGGAGGAGTAGCCCAGGTGTGCAGAACTCCAGTCAGTTCAAGAGACTCAGATTCCTCCCTCCAACCAGTGAGTCTGTAAGGATAGTATTGAGTGACATACTGACTGGGTGTTGTCTAGTTTATTGGTGGTTCCTTACTGAATGAATGTACAGAATCTTCGAAGTTGTTATTGGCTGGTGCGAGCCGCAGAGTAGTTTCTACACACAGACAGGGCAAAACAGAGGTAATGTTTTGGGCATCTGTGTTTGTTGACAGACAAACAGATGGCGATTGTGAGAGACATAATAAACGTACAATGATAAAACATATATCAATGGAAAGGCCAGAAAATTCCACATATGGACAGTCGCATGAGATTTGAAACAAATTAATGAATACAATGCAGTAGCATAATAATTATGTGAAATGGCGAGACGTTTGGCGTCTTCACAAACAGGAACATACATACAGTTTGATACAGAAGATTCGGTGGAACATTATGAGTACATGACTGGAATGCTTGCATGGCAATGCAAGTAGTGGTGATTGTACATAAATCAAGACAACAATGGTTAGGGAGAAACAGACAGAAATATTGTATAGTAGAAGTTGCGTTCCTTGAGAGAGAAAAAATGGGATGCTCTTGCTTTTGTCTTGTTTCCTCCGATGGATGACGCACACACATGTGCACCTGAAAGACCGCGATGCGGTCTCTTATACTGTAATACTCTCATCTCGGAGGGTCGGACATCTACTGAGAACTCGGGAACGGTAGGAAGTTGAGTCAGGGAGGCGACGAAGGGTTCGTTGGTGAGTGGGTCATCATCTTGGGTCGGACGTCTGCCATCGGCTCCTCCCTTTGGTCACTCCGGGGTCACCAGTGTAAGGATGGTATTGAGTGACATACTGGCTGGGTGTTGTCTAGTTTATTGGTGATTCCTTACTGAATGAATGTACAGAATCTTCGAAGTTATTATTGGCTGGTGCAAGCTGCAAAGTAGTTTCTACACACAGACAGGGCAAAACAGAAGTAATGTTTCTGACATCTGTGTTTATTGACAGACAAACAGATGGCGATTGTGAGAGACATAATAAACATACAATGATAAAACATATATCAATGGAAAGGCCAGAAAATTCCACATCTGGACAGTTGCATGAAGTTCGAGACAAATTAAGGAATACAATGCGGTAACATAATATATGTGAAATGGCGAGACTTGGCGTCTTCACAAACAGAAACATACATACAGATTGATACACAAGATTCGGTGGAACATTATGAGTACATGATTGGAATGCTTGCATGGCAATGCAAGTAGTGGTGATTGTACATAAATCGAGACAACAATGGTTAGTGAGAAACAGACAGAAACATTGTATAGTAGAAGTTGCGTTCCTTGAGAGAGAGAAAACGGGATGCTCTTGCTTTTGTCTTGTTTCCTCCGATGGATGACGCACACACACTTGCGCCCGAAAGACCGCGATACGGTCTCTTACAAGTCTTCCTAATGTAAAGGACCGACGGTTTGTATATCGTGTCGGAACAAATCACAATTTTTAAAAGTAAATAGTATTTTTCCTAACTATACAAACTTGAGGTCCTTTACATTTCATATTATGCCCACCTCATGCCACCCCTCAATCTGAACCTGGACTGAAAGGCAAACTGGAATGTTTAAACCGGGCGGGCGGGTATTCCCGCCTAAAATACCCGCCTACCTGGCAGTAGTTACTGCCTAACCACCTTGTTCAAGAGTTTCATGGCTGTGTCCAGCTTCGCCGGAAGTAATTCCTCCTAATGTAAAGGACCTCAGGTTTGTATAGTTAGGAAAAATACAATTTAGGCTACTTTTAAAAATTGTGATTTTTCTTCCTGAACGGCGGTCAGAGAAGGTACTCTTGTAAAGTCCCCGCTCAAAGTGTTCTCTATGATGAACATCCCGTTTTTTTGCGGTGCCTTCACATGCGACCTAAGGTCGGACGAACACAATCTTATTATCCTATTGTGAATTGTATATTTATTACCTGTTCATTTGCCCGTGTACCACGTATATGTGTCAGAGTATTTTGATGTCCAACCAGCTATTGTTAATCATCATGTTTTCTGTATGTACCTGTCCTGTTTTGTGTAGAGAAATAGTTTGACCTCAGGTCTCTTGTAAATTTTTGTACCAGCAGTCTCTGAGTATACGCCGACGTCCGCACGCCGCTTTATGAGCCGGTCGCTTCATTTCCCCCACCAAAATCACTTTCGTGCATCATAATAAAGTTTTCATCTAACCTCCCCATCTCGCAGACTCATCATCAACATAGAGTTACGGGCTGCTCTAGGAGCAAGAGCCCGTGTTGGCACAAGGCCAGCTAAATCTAAAACAACAACAACAACGTCGCTTCATCGATAAACCATTACGGGCTGCTCTAGGAGCAAGAGCCCGTGCTGGCACAAGGCCAGCTAAATTTGAAACAACAACATCAATAAACCAGCAGTACTTGTCTTCCTGCTCATTATTTCCCACCTCTCACACTCTAAATCAACAATGCAGCCATTATTGCATGTTACAGAATTTACAAAGGGGTATTGAAGAAAATACATGATATCAAAAAGATCAATTGCGCGTCGATGTCGTGTCTGACGGACACCTATACGGCGCGAATGATTTGACTCCCACGAGTATTAAACAATGCTTAAAACGACTAGACGAGAGTTTTATGACGGCAAAAACTCTGCGCAGTAATTTTGAGAATTCTGTATAGCCTGAAAATAATAACATTGATGTACCTTGTAGCCTACACCTCAGTCTAACAGGAAAGAATCAGTATGATACACAGTTTACTAGAAGTATAAGAAGTACCAGATATAAATTGCCCGCAAAATTTGACGATTTTGTAGGGACCAAGAAATTGTTATTTATTTAATTCGTCAAGAAATGATTGAGTTTATATACAGCACTGCACTTTTGTCTTGTTGAATAGCAAAACCGTATTCTCTATGCATACAAATAGGCTCCTTTTTTTATCTTTAAAACTACGTATACAAATCTATATATATATTCTTTTTTCATTTAAAACACCGAGATGTTGCAATATTAAGAGCTACTGTGCTCTGTGTACATTGTACATCATATCTTTGTATCAGTTGTAAATGCTCAGTAAAGAAGAAGAAGCGCCCTCTGCTTCACGCTTTGTAAACATTGACCAGCGTATCACTAAATGCATCCTTTTATTATATCCCATGACATCGCTGTAATTAAGTATCATCACAAGAAGGGTGACAAGTGCATCCTTGATAAGGTTAATATCTCATTTTCAATCTTGAAACACATAACAGACATGTTGATGAACTTTTAATTAATGTTCCCACACATGAGATGTTTGCTTTTGGAAATGGAACAAGATTCACGGTCACCCACATCTTTCCCGACTCAGCCGCCTGTTGCTTCAACATCCTTCGCATCTCAGACGTCTGTTACTTCAGCATCCTTAGTGCCTCAGCCTCCTGTTGCTTCAACATCCTTTTTGCCTCAGCCTCCTGTTGCTTCAACATCCTTTGCACCTCAGCCTCCTGTTGCTTCAACTTTCCTTCATGCCTCATCAGCCTCCTGCTGCTTCAACATCCTTCATGCCTCATCAGCCTCCTGTTGCTTCAACATCCTTTGTGTCTTATCAGCCTCCTGTTATTTCAACATCCTTTGTGCCTTATCAGCCTCCTGTTGCTTCAACATCCGTCGCACCTCATCAGCCTCCTGTTGCTTCAACATCCTTTGTGCCTCATCAGCCTCCTGTTGCTTCAAAATCCTTTGCGCCTCATCAGCCTCCTGTTGCTTCAACATCCTTTGCGCCTCATCAGCCTCCTGTTGCTTCAACATCCTTTGCGCCGCAGCTTTCTGTGCAGCCCAAAAAACTTTACTGCCTGACGCCGCAGCAAGCAGCTCAACTTCAACGGCTGTATTCTTGGCCAGACAGTATTCCTGGGGGTGGGTTGTCTTCACCCTTAGTCATGACACTGCCGTCGCCTCCGACGCTGTCCAATATCAGCCAAGACCCCAGTGACAGTTTCATGGAGAACATATTTCCCTCTAGTGGAAGTCCCGAAAAAAGCATTCCTTTGATGCCGGCTAACTCTAGTACTCGTTAATTTGTTGTAGCTTACCTTTTCTCTGTGATTCCTACTAAAGAGTATTTTGGTTCCCTTTTTTGTTCTTTTTATTATTGTTCACACAATAATAAAAAGAAATAGTTCTTGTAACTGTTCTCTACTATAAATTCCTTTTGTACCTTTTGTATGTGATACTATAAATTCTTGTGCTACGATAAATTGTATATATTTATATTTTTATAATATAATAAATTGTGTAAAATGTTTTTATTGTATATACTAAACTATCCTAAAAGCAATAAGTTAATTCTATAACTGTGTTTTATGTTGAAATGCTGAACACAGTAATTTTTGGGTAACAACTTTCTATTCGTTCCAACACGATACACAAACCCTCGGTCCTGTACATTAGGAATTACTTTCAGCGTAGGCTGGAAATGGCCGTTGAACTTTCGAGCAAGGTGGTTAGGCAATTAACTATCGTCCAGGAGGTGGGAGTACCCCCTGCCCAGATGTAACCATTCCAATTTGCTTTTAGCTGTCGCAGAATGCCGACGTTGTTCTTCGCTCTCTGCCTGACTGCCCTTCAAATTTCCCGGTGGGATTTTTCCTTGCTATTGCTTCATAATGAATGTTGATAAGCCTTCTAAGCCCTCCTATCCCCAGCGTGTGTGTCCTGGGGTGGGAGGCAAAAGATGTAATAATTTCGATCTAGAGTCGACACAGACCCACACGCCCTCTGCCCAATTTCCAGGGGATGTGTGTGTTCATGCAACTCTCCTTGCAGTGAGTGTTGTGCCTGGTCTCCCGAGCAATGGAAGAGGTTTGAAGGGAGGAGAAACTACCGTCGGAAGCCTGCCAAGGAATCGTCCGAGGGTAACATGGGCCCGACGACTCCAGTGGTGGCTAATCTGTCTGGATTGTTCCTCCCTCCTGGCAAACTTCCCCCGCTTGCTCCCTCTCCCTCGGGTGAGGACTCCCCCTCCCTTCTTCATTTGTTTCATCGGATGTGGAAGGGCATGGGGGAGCGGTTGCTCAGGACATCCTCTCTAGGGCTTTCCCTCGCTCTGGGGGTGAATTTTTCCCCCGGAGTGAGTGGAGGTTGCCCATTTTGACCCGACTGTATCAGGCTTGGGGGTGGAAGCACCTTCCATGGACCAGGTATCGGACTTATCTTCTGCCTTGCTACACCTGGGTCTACTTGGCGTTCCGTCACTGGAGGGCCTGGTGTCCCACTTGTCTGGCGCTCCAGTGACAACCCACTTGGCTGTCACCATGTCAGCATTTGGGAAACTACCTGTGATGGTGGCTTCGCATCTTGACACCCAGGTATCGGCTGCCCCTGCCACTCACTATCTTGTACCGCTGCCGCCTGGGTTCTTGGCCCCGCTATCTCGCCCTGGTCCTTTGTATATGGTGACATCATCAGTGCCATACATATCTTTTCCTGCTCCAGTTGCTGACCCTGGTTTGTTCATGGCAATGGTCCCAGCTCCTCGCTTCCCAGTCTCTCGGTCCGGCCTGGCTGCTGACGCACCACTCGTGCCTTCAACCCTGGCTCAGCGCAGCCTGGTTGCTCACGTGCCACCTTTGCCTTTAACCCTGGCTCCTCCCCTGGACATTCCTGTCTGCTGTGCTAATGTATCTGCCCTGGCAACTGCTGGCCCGAGCAATGTCTCTGCTGCCTGGGTTGCGCCTGCTGCTGTGGCCCCCCTGGTTGCTCCTGAGTCTTTGGCTGCTCCTGCTTGGTTTGGGGACCTGACCTCGATCCTGAGGAAGATGGCAAAGAAGAAGTCAAAGAAGAGATCGCGGAAGGTGGCATCGTCTTCATCGTCGTCGCCTTCGTCTTTGTTTGCTGTTTCTTCTTCGTCTTCTCCTGAGGCTACCCAGCCAAAGAAGAAGAAGCCTGCCTCTTCCCCACAAAGAGGTCTCGCACCGAGGCCTCTAAGGGACTGCCTCTTTCCACAGGGAAGGTGGTGGGATCTCTTGCTGGCTCTTCCTGATCCACGGATCAGGGAACTGCTGCTCTGGCCCCTGGTCAGTCACATCGGGAGCCAAGGGTGTGCAGACCACGGTCTGCACTCCCCCTGCTGCGCTGAAGAAACCTGCTTCTAAGGACACTCGCTCGTGAGTCGCTCCGAGTACCCGGGTTTCCAAGGAGACCCGGGTACCCCAGTCTGGTATGGGAGAAACCTCTCTCCATACAGACTTGGGCGTGGGGCGAGAGAAAGAGTTCGGGCATGCAGGTGCCCCGACTCTTCCTGCTGGTACTTCTGCGAATGCTAAGCCAGGTTCCCTCAAGTCCGGACATCTGGAGAAGCAGAGAAGAGGTCCCCTGCTCAGTCTTCCCAAGAGGTTACGGCCTCGAAGAAGACTGAGGCGCATCTAGAGGACAGCGCAAGTTTGCGCCAGCCAGCCACGCGCTCGACTCCTCCCAGTCCCCAGCCACGTCCGTGCGGCCAGACTGGCTCGGGGGAGGCAAATGCACGGCTCAACTCATGCAAGTCGCTCCACTCTCCTCGGGAGACTGCTTCACCCAGGCAAAAGTGCTCTCCTCAACCTGGGCTTCCGTCACCATCGCGGGTTGGTGATCACTCCCGGCCCGCTGCCCCTGTTGGTTCTGCCAGCAGGGCCAGTGGGGGCGCCCGATCCTCCTTGCCTGTCCCCTCTACTTCCTGGGCTCCTTCCAGGGGGCACAAGTCAGACAGGAGGAACTCTTGCAAGTTGTCTCCCCAGAGTTCTACCTCGGGGGCGTATGTGCCTGGCTCGGTCCTCAGTTCGACCAGGTCTTATGCCCGTGTGGTGCAGGAAGGATCACAGGAGTCTGCCGAGGTTCTCCCTCCTGCAGGGAGAGTAGATCTGGAGGACCGCACCCTGGAAGGACTCAAGGGTCCTCTTCCCCAGGATGCGGACACCCCTGAGATACAGAGGACATTTGCTGAGGTTATTGCGCTGATTCATCAGCACAACGACCTCAGGGAAGGGACCACGGCCTCATCTGTGGATCGTCTGTCGTGCCTCGAATCCTACTGGGGGCCCAAGAAGGAACCCAAGGCTTCGGTGGGGCTGCCGTAGTCCACACTTGCCGAGGGGTCCTCTATCAAGTGAATGGTCTTGTGTCTGGGCAAGACAATTCGCTCAGATCAAACCACTTGGACAAGCTTCTTCCCCCTCCTCTGCCTTGCCAGAAGTGCTTCTACACTCCGTCGGAAAGGGCATTGCTGCCTAAACAGGTTGATCCAGACCTGGTTCATCTGGATCAGGGTCTTACGTTGCAGCAACTTACTGTAGAGAGCATCTCCCTCTCTCAGCAAGAAGCCACAACCCTGGAAGCCACTGCCATGGTGGCCTTCCAGGCAGTCTCCTGGCTGGATCAATGGTCTTTCACAGTATCCAGGGTGGCTGCTTCCTGGGGCACTATTGTACCTGGGGAGGACTCTGCCTTTGGGAGACTATGCCAGTCTGGAGGTAGGGCCATCTCCTACCTTGCCCACAAGGCGGCAAACCTCTCTCTCGCTTCTCCAGGTCCGTGGGGCCCGAGTCAGCAATGACCCTGCAGAATGGACCGTTGCTGGGTTCCGCCTCTCTCTTCCCTAGAGAGTTGGTGGACGCTGCGGTGGATAAGCTCTGGGCTGATGACAGCAACCGGCTTGTCCACCAGGCAGGGCCAAGACCTCTGGGTCTTCACGTTCCACTGCAGCCAGGCCCTCGGGTCAGGCTAGCACTTCCTCGGCAAATTGTCGTCAGTCACCTGTCATCACTGGAGAAGCTGGTACCTCATGGGCGTCTTCACCTGCGGTCTCTACAATGGAGGCTAAAGGAGTATTGGTCCCAGTCCCAAGACCCCCAGTCCTTTCTCATCCCTCTTTCCGAGGAGGTGAGAAAGGACCTTCGCTGGTGGATGGACGACAGGAACCTCTAGATAGGGGTATCCCTGCATACTCCCCCTCTGGACATGCTGTTGTTCTCAGACACATTGACCGAGGGATGGGGCGCACACCTGGAGGAGTTGCTGACTTCGGGAGTGTGGCACCGAGATGACAAGCACCTTCACATCAACATCCTGGAACTCAAGGCAACCTTCCTGGCTCTCCAAGAGTTCCAGGATCGAGTGATGGGACACTTCGTGGTACTGATGAGCGACAGTACCACAGTAGTGGCATACGTCAACAAGCAGGGGGGTCTAGTATCCCTCCCACTCCACCAGTTGACAATGCAGGTGCACGAGTGGGCCGTGGCTCACTCTGTAGAGCTGTCAGCAAGGTACATTCCAGGCAAGAGGAATGTTGTGGCAGACAAGCTCAGCCGCCGGAATCAGGTGATAGGAACCGAATGGTCCCTTCACTCGGAAGTGACGGAAAGGCTATTCGACCTGTGGGGGCGTCCAGTCATCGACCTGTTTGCCACCTGGCACAACAGAAAACTCCAGGTCTTCTGCTCGATCATGCCAGACCCATGGGCCGCTGCGGAGGATGCGTTCCAGTACCTGTGGGACAACCTCGATGTTTACGCCTTTCCTCTGTTCTGTCTGATTCGCCAGTAATCAACCAAGTGATGATCACTCCGAATCTCAGGATGATTCTGGTGGCACCCAAATGGCCGCAGGCCATTTGATATTCTGACCTGTTAGCTCTACCTCCGAGGTGCCAAGAGAGATCCCCCACTGGCCCAACCTGCTGTGTCAACCCCACGTAGAGCAGTACCACCAGGCAGTGCAGCCCGTGTCTTCACGGCTGGAGGTTATCCACCAACTCCTGTGATCAAGAGGCTTTTCGCGTCATGCAGCAACGGAGATGGCTGGGTACCTGAGACGATCCTCCGCGGCGGTATACCAGGGAAAGTGGTCCATCTTCTGTGGTTGGTGTCGTTGACGGGGTATCTCTCCGGTCGGAGCTACTATTTACCAGTTCGCGGATTCCTCGTCTTCCTTCTCCAAGAGAAGCTTCTCTCTGTTTCAGCTGTGAAAGGCTACTGCACGCTACTGCGCTGCACTCAGCCTAGTCTTGCAGCTGAAAGGAGTAGACATCTCTTCCTCCTTCGAGAATTCCCTACTGATGAGAAACTTCGAAAGGTCTTGCCCACCCAGGGATCTCAGGCCCCGTGTGTGGGATGTGATTCTCATTCTAAGGAGCCTGACTCGTGCACCGTATGAGCCTTTACGAGAGTCGTCAGACAGGGATCTGACCCTCAAGACTGTCTTCCTGCTGGCCCTGGCATCGGCGAAGAGAGTTGGTGAACTGCACGGACTTTCCTTCGACGTTAAACACTTGAGGGGGTGGGGATCAGTTACACTCGATTTCGTCCTGAATTTCGTATCGAAGACTCAGAATCCTTTGGCCCTGACGCACGGTTCAAGTCCTTCACGATTCCCTCCCTAGAGGACTTTGTGGGTAATGAACCAGACGAGATGCTACTGTGTCCTGTTAGAGTGCTGCGGCACTATCTGAAGAGGACTCAACGTCTCTGGCCTGAGTGTCAACGACTCTTCGTTAGTACTGGCTCGACCAAGAAAGAAGTGTCCAAGAACACGATCTCTTTCTGGCTTCTTTAGACGATAAGGAGAGCGTATTCTGCTGCAGGAGAAGACGACACCAGTACGCTACATCCTAGAACTCACGAAGTCTGCGGCATTGGTCCATCCCTCGCATTCCAGAAGAACATGTCGGTTCTACAGGTGCTGAAGGCAGGTGTGTGGTCCCAGCAGACGACCTTCACCTCCTTCTACCTCTGGGATGTTGCTCACAAGTCGTTGGACACTTTTTCCTTGGGTCCCGTGGTGGCTGCTCAACAAGTTGTGTAGCTTACCCGGCTCCTCTAACAGGACAGGTTGCATCTCGCCTAAGATGTACAGTTGTGATTGGGAGAATGAATGTGGAGTGACTGGCCTCTCTTCTTTCTCCCCGTCCTGGCTCTCTTCCCACGGGCAGGGAGCAGACGCACCGTTACATGCTGGATCTGGCGGTCGATGCAGGTAAGCATCCAATGGTAGCTCCCATTCTATTTTCCGTTCAGGTTGATAGAAGCAACCCCACTCCTTCCTCTGCCGTAATGTCATCCGACTCCAAGTTTTTCTTTGCCTATTTTGCACGCAAAGGGGCCCAGAAGTCTGACAACTGATCCCGCGTTTCTTACAACCCGATCATTTTGTCAGAGGCAGTTTTCCCTTCCTCGCTGTATCGACCAGGAAGGGAAGACAAGGTGTGGTGAACTCCAGTGAGTTCAGGAGACTCACTCAGATTCCTCCGTCCAACCATTGAGTCTTCGTAATGTAAAGGACCGAGGGTTTGTATATCGTGTCGGAACAAATCACAATTTTTAAAAGTAAATTGTATTTTTGCTAACTATAAAACCCGAGGTCCTTTACATTTCATAGCCCTTTGTTGGCTGAGTCAGTTGAGCTTCAGACTGTCACTCGATGGGTCGGAGTTCAATTCCCGCGGCTGGCTGATGAAGAGTTAGAGGAATTTATTTCTGGTGATTGAAATTCATTTCTCGCTATAATGTGGTTCGGATTCCACAATAAGCTGTAGGTCCCGTTGCTAAGTAACCAATTGGTTCTTAGCCACGTAAAATAAGTCTAATCCTTCGGGCCAGCCCTAGGAGAGCTGTTAATCAGCCTCAGTAGTCTGGTAAAACTAAGGTATACTTAACTTTACATTTCATGCCCACCTCATGCCACCCCTGAATCTGATACCTGGACCGAAAGGCAAATTGGAATGTTTACATCCGGGCAGGCGGTACTCCCGCCTAACCACCTTGTTCGAAAGTTCAGCGGCTGTTTCCAGTCTATGCTGAAAGTAATTCCTAATGTAAAGGACCTCGGGTTTGTATAGTTAGGAAAAATGCAATTTACTTTTTAAAATTGTGATTTCTACAAGGTTACTGAACTGGAGATGAATGAAGGTCGATATTTTCATAAGCTCAGATAAAGAAAAAATGAAACTTAAAACTTGTAAAAAATAATGTACAAATCAATAATATTAAACTGGATATAAATGAGGTAATGATATATTTTCATAAGTCCATAAGATTTGCACATTTTAAAAAATGTGCAAATCAAAATTAGCAGTAGTTTTGAAATATTTTCAGAATATCAGCGGGCAAGATTATATACCTCGATTCAAGGGCAAGCCACTCAGTTAAAAGAAGATTTTAGCTGCAAGAATTATTGACATAATTTGGTAATCCTGAATGATTTATATAAGGTTCAGATTTTTGCAATTTTAAGGTTATTAGGATAGGTTATGCCAGGCCTAGCCGATGTTGACTAGGTTTTCAGCCTAGGCTAACCTATCTCAACAGGGATTTGACTGTTCTCACTGTGTGTGTGCCTAGCCTAAATATAACCATGTCTACTGAAGGGATTACAACTTTCTCCTCTAATACTACTGTGTATGCCAGTGACTTATGTGTCTCCATATAGAGTTAAAATATGACCCAGAATACAACATAAAATAAAATATATTTTCTAATAATATTGTAAGGGCATCAAACCGCCCCTCCATTCCTTGTGTTTTGCTCTACATTTGTACATAAATCATGTCGTATTTGTCACTTGTTATTGTTTCAGATTCTTTATGTATCTCATTATATATATGTATCATTCTACAGCCTATTCGCTAATATATATATCTGCCTTATACATGTTCTGTAATGCTCTGTATATGTCATCTTATGTCTTTCAAAAACACAATTCTGTACAGATGCAGCGGGGGCCGCAGGTCACCCACTAACTTTCTGTCTGCTTTCCTCATTATAAGTACCTGTTGTGAACAATAAAGAATCAGTCTCACATGTTCGTCCGGCACAGTATCAACAATATAGGTTAAAATATGACGAATACAACATGAAATAAAATATATTTTCGTTGGGCGAGGAACTGCATAGTGTGCCAGACGAGCAAAAATCTTGCCACATGAAATCATATCTGCCTTATACATGGGATCTTATGTCTTTCAAAAACACAATTTGTACAGATGCAGCGATTTCCTCATTATAGTACCTGTTGTGAAACAATAAAGAATCAGTCTCACATGTTCGTCCGCACAGTATCAACAAGGACGTATCCAACCACGCCGTCGTCGCTTCGGCCATATCCACGTCGACGTTGTCGGCCCCCTTCCACAGTCCGGAGGAGCAAGATACTCCCTGATGATTACAGACTGCTCCACCCGTTGGCCCGAAGCAACCCCCATGAAGGAGGCATCCACAGTGTCGTGTGCAGAGGCCCTTCTCTCCAGCTGGATCAGCCGCTTCGGAGTGCCCAACAGCATCACCCCGGACAGGGACCCTGCCTTCCTCTCAGAACTCTGGGTCTCTCTGGCACGTCTGATGGGCACGAAGCTGCACAGCACCACGGCGTACAACCCCGCAGCAAACAGCATGATCAAGAGAGCCCACCACTCTCTTAAGGCAGCTCTCATGGCACGCTGCACCGACGAGAACTGGAATGCACAGCTCCCCTGGGTCCTCTTGGGTCTTTGCACCACACCTAAAGCAGATGGCGACGCCTCCCCGGCAGAAAAAGTCTACGGGGAAACATTGGTTGTGCCCGGAGAATTCTTCCCGCCGTCAGCTGGAGCTGCAGATACACTCCTCCCGAGGTTGAGGTAACTCTCATGGACGTTCACTCCCTCCCATAGGATCTTCACCGACAGGACCAGCAAATACAACCCACCCACCTTAGACTCCTGCGCCTATGTCTTCATCAGGGTGGACGCTCGTCGGCCGCCCCTAACGAGGCCCTACAGGGGGTCCACAGAGTCATCAGGTGGGCACCTAAGGCATTCCTGCTGGACATCCACGAGAGTGAGGACTGGGTAACGGTCGACAGGCTAAAACCAGCTTTCCTGTTGGACAACAAAATCAGCGAGGAGACAGGCAGGCGACCCAGAGTTCCCCCTCAGCAACACTCCACAGGAACAGCCGCCCCCATGCCGAAAAGAGGTCCAGGACGGTCCAGGAAACAGCCTGCGCCAGAATCAGAGGTCGCGCCCACACCCCGCCTGCAGTTCTCGAGAAGTAGAGGCCCACTCAAGTTGCCACAGCGCCTCCGCGATTGATGTGTCATCCAATAATTTCTCGCATAATTATTGTGTTGTGGGGGGGGGGAAGTATTGTAAGGGCGTCAAACTGCCTCTCCGTTCCTTGTGTTTTGCTCTACATTTGTACATTAATCATGTCATATTTGTCACTTGTTATTGTTTCAGATTCTTTATGTAGCTCATTATATGTATCATTCTACGGCATATTCGCCGATATATATATCTGCCTTGTACATGTTCTGTAATGCTCTGTATATGTCATTTTATGTCTTTCAATAAACACAATTCTGTACGGATGCAGTGGGGGCCCGCAGGTCGCCCACTACCTTTCTGTCCGCTTTCCGCATTATAAGTACCTGTCGTGAACAATAAAGAATTAGATTCACTTCTGACCTTTCTTGAACCTCACAATATAAATATTTTTGGATTTTAATTATTACATAGTTTTTAAGCATGATTTCCTTTTATACAAATAAGTCAGTGAGTTGACTGCAATCGAACACAATTTATTAGAATGTTCTGAAGTATATAAGTGAAAAGGCATCTTCTATTTTGAGTAAAATATATATTACATTCAAGATTTTCAGTATTCTTGATATATTTTGAGAACTTCACATATAGGTAAATGACACTGATTACAACTTAAAAGACAATATTTTGGTAATAATATAAATAATTTTTTATTTTAACTCTTATTTATGAAAGGTACAAAAATTTTCAACATAACTTTCTTAAGTATGGAAAGGCATTTTGTACTGTCTTCTTAAATCCTCGATTCCCGCCAATGAATGGAGCCTGCAGGGGAGTTCACATAATCACGAAGATGGTCAGTCACGTTGAGCCTTCCCAGCCACGGTTGCCGTCTGCCGTGGGAGAGTCATGCTGGGTAAAGTTTCTTCAGACCAACATCTGCCAGGTAGGACCTCATGTGTCAACGAGTCCTCTTCATGTCCCTCACTCCTGGCATGAGTTTTCTTGCCATGATTAAGTTGTGCAACACACAGGCGGCCAACACCACGGACTCGACATGATCATGGCGAAGTTTTATCGGGGTGTGAAACACTGAATCTGTGGGAGACAAATGGAAAACAGTTATTAGAAATAGATGGTATACAAAAGGTATTTCAAATTAAGTACGTATTATTTCTTAGTGAAAGAAGAAAAGGATGGTATACAAAAGGAACTTCATATTAATTGCATATTTCAACAAGCGGACCAGATAAAGATAATATTTTGTGAACAATATCTACCTGCTTGCTAGGATCACAAAGGCATTCTCCACTGTACGTTGTGCCCTGCTTAGTCGATAATTGTAGATGCGTATCATGTGTTCAGGAATTGTTTGACTTCATGTAGGGTATGGTTTCATCATATACTTCTTAAGAGCGAAGGCGTCATCTCCAACGAAGAAGTAGTCGACTGGGGGTTTATCTTCAGTTTCATCTGGCAATCATTCAGGGGCAGGCATGTTGGCCTCATGTCGATCAAGCATTTTACAAAGCTGTGTCTTGGCAAAGACACAACCATCAGACTCGGACCCTATGGCACCTACAACCACGTACAGGAACTTGTACTCAGCGTCAACAACTCCTAGTAGAATTATAGAGTAGAACTTCTTATAATTAAAATAATGAGTTCCTCCAAAGGATGGGTTCTGGATGCAGATGTGTTTCCCATCTATTGCTCAAGGGTGTGTGGGAAATTCCATCGTTGCTCAAACCCACGGGCTACCTCCTTCCATTGCTCTGGGGTGCTGGGTACCTGCATGACCTCATCTCCATAGGCAGCCACAATGGCCATACAAGTCTCGGGCACAATACCGCTGACTGTGTTGGGAGCTACTCGGCATTGGTAGGACAGGCTCTTGTAGGATTCTCCAGTTGTAACGAAATGTAAGGTAATTGCTACACGCAGGCCCGGCTTAATGGGTCTTCTCCAGAATGTGAGGGTCTTCTTTATATAGGGCACGCCCCTTTCCACAATTTCATTTAAAGATCCTCCAAAATCCAGGTAAAATTCAGGTACAGTTCTGGAGCTTCAGTTGCCAATTCTCTCATCAAGTTCTCATAACCTTTCTTCTCTCTTATTTGTAAATAAGGCCAGACCCAGCGCCTTCTCAGTTTTCTTTTCTTCTTGCATTTTCGTTCCTGCAGGCACTTAACAATTCTTAACTGCAACAAGGCATCGTGGTAATCCAAAATATATTCTACTAATTCTGGATCATGTAAGTTCTCTGGTATGAGGCTCAACAAATCCGTGTCCTCCATCTTCTTGCTCTGTCTGCAACTGCAACAAGAATGGTGAGTGCTGAGTTCACCTGGCATTTAAATATGGTGGTATCCATGTGCACGACACATGGCGCTGCTGTTGCGTCTGTCAGCACGGACGTAACTAAGTCAGGCATAAATTGTCATGAATCGTCACGCCATCACGGACGTCGCCGTCCTGTCAAAACCGTTAAATGTGGGCGTGGCCTGAATCATCGGCGACTGTTGCGTACGACTACGCACGTTCGTAATCTCATCTCAACGTGCGCACTGCTGTCGTAAATGTTCATTACGTATGACGTTGTGGTGTCGTAATTAGCTGATTTTTCTTTTTTTTTTTTTTGAGGCCCGAGGCCCGTGACTGAAGCCGATCAGTCGCCAACCGCGTCGTAATGAGCAAATTACGACGGTCGCGGTCTTGAATCGCCAATGAGTGACGTGGGCATTAGGAAAAAAGAATTAGGAGCTATAATTAATTATTGCCCAAAATATTATAACAAAAATTTTATTTGTCAGAGCATAAAACTTAAAAATGTCAGCATTTACATTGAATACTTGATGTCTTGAGTCGAATATAGTATACGAGAAAAAAAAAAATTCAATATTTGAAAATTCCTGAATTTGAAGAAGCAGAATGAAAAAAAATATAATAAACGGGAGTCATTTCAAGTAAATTGACATTTTTTCCTTAATTAGACATAATGAAGCTAAGAAAAGCGGTACAGTCTGTAGACTGTGCTGCTTAACTCAGTCATCAAAAAAGGATGCTGGCATTTTTTCCAAGACAATATTCTGAAATGAGATCAAGAGGAAATGACTGTGAACTTTATTTAGTATAAAAAAATAGAAGAAATTAACTTTTCTCTAGGATATCATACATTTGCTGATTGTGAATCAGCAAATGTATGAATCATATATAGCGTTTATCAGATCGAAACAGTTTTTATCTTTGGGTTTCAAATATGAATTTACGAATAGTATTGAATCAAGTAATTCTTGTTCCATTTTATTTCTCTTTTAGTCTTACATCACCCAGCCTAGGAAAAAAAGCTCTGTTTCTGCATTTGAGTGCGGCAATGTTAAATCAAGTTTTCCCATCGAAGTTAGGTTCCTGTAAGCATAGCCTACAAATCAGAGTAATTTCTAAATTGTGAGAGATATTCTCAGAACTCTTCATTGCCCATTTTTTCAAGCATTTCATGTTCATCTGAGGTAAAGCAGACAGGTAAATCCTACCATTCCCTTTTGAAGTTCATTTGCGGATCCAATGAGACGTTCATATTTTGTAGATAAACTCTCTAGCTTGGCGATTTTCTTTACTTCTGAATTTAGTGCTGTTTTTTGGATTATAAATTTCATTTCTCTGAGTAAATTATCGAAAAGATGCAACCTTTTTACAAGTTCCACAATGGCTTCCTAAACCTACTTCCACAAAAGGATGTAACTTTAGTAAACTATCAGGACTAATCTTGGACGGTTCGGCCATACATTCCGGTCTGACGAAATTTTTTGCACAACTGTCTTATCATTCTGATGCTTTTTTTCGTGAAGGATAACAATGAAATTGTTCTTTCATTTTGGCAATGCATTCAACTGATTAAAATACCTTAAAGCATACTGCAAAAGACTAATAGGCTTTTCTATAATCGTTACTCTTTATTCAATCATTGCAATGCTGCATTTCAAGTTACCTTGTATCTACAAGTCTAAACATTTCGAACTAAATCCCCAGTATTTATTCTAAATTAGATGAAGCCTTACTTGCAACAATATGAAGTGAATGGCAAGTACGCTTGATAGTAAGAAAACTTCTGTCAGTTTCAGTTTGCAATTTTGCCATTAGTTTTTTCTTTATCAACTAACACACTTGCATATATCTGCTGCCATAGCAATGGAAAACCTTTGCTTTCAAAGCAAGATTTGACTACTACTTTTTCAACACTGCTATCTCTAGCATCATGGGAAATAGTTTCCAGAGGTTGTGTCACAACTTCAACTTCCTTGTTGTAAAAGTACCCAACTAAAACTGCCGTGATTTTGGCTTTAGCTAGATCAGTGCCCTCATCTAAAAGAGTGGAAAATTTATTCTTTTAAGAAAATCTCACCCCGTTTTTCTTTATCACTTTTAGCAATGACATTTTTGACAATGTGAGGATATTTTTATTTGCAAATTAACACCTTTAACAATTTCTGAATCTGGAATACCAAGTTTTAATGCTTTCATTAGATGGTCAGCAGTGTTCAAAGGATTATTTCAAATTTCTTTATATCATCCTGCTAGGTCTTTACTTTACTGCTTCTCTCCTTGCCTCCTTGAAGAACTGAACCTGCAGAGGATTGACTTTTCAGTACTCTAACGGACTTGATACCAGAACCTCTTTTGCTATACCATAGCTCTCAGAAAAAAGGATCTTACATTTTTTCTTGAACGACTTGATATATCCAGCCCTTCTGTTATCGAGTAGGAGCTTATTGCATAATCTTGGAGCGGCTAATTTAAAAACCCTAAAGCCTACTTTCGAACTGCGTGTTGGGCCGTATACCTTGAGTCCATCTGTACCTCTTCTTGTCTTGACTCCATCCGTTATAGACAGCAAGTCCCTCAGACATTTTGAACATCCAGTATTGATAGCTGGGTGAGTCATTACACATATTTGAAACTTCATTCTGATTTTAATAGGGGACCGATGTAACACACAATACAGGTGTAATCCTGTTACGCGATGCAACACTTTATCTGTCTTGCCGTTCTATTTAGTGTTTTTGCAGCTTATAGGTTGTATCTTAGGCACAGTGGCGGATTACCCAATGGGCTAACTAGGTTAAGCCTAAGGGCTCCCAAACATTGGGGGCCCCCCGTGGCCTCGAACTAGCCATAATATCAAAAATCGTATAATTGCAAAAAGAGTGGTAGGCCAGGAGAGGAACTAGAGGCCAATTTTGTGAAGATTTTTCGGTGCCAGGAGTCTGTCAGCTGCAGTGCTATTCCTTATCACGACAGCGCTCTAAACATTGCTTCAAACATTCTTGCAGTGACATCACAGTCTTATCCAAATGTTGCTATTGCTGTACGTATTTATCTTACACTGCCATGCAGAGTTTGTGAAGGAGAACGATCATTTTCAAAATTAAGTCACATAAAAAATGAAAAAAGATCCACAATGGGGCAAAACCGCCTTAACTGGCTGAGTTTAACAAATTAGCATTCGGCATGAGCTGGCAAAAAAAAAATTGATTTGCAAAATATTGTTGATAAATTTGCATGTGCAAAAGCTAGGAGAGTTACAATGTAAGTTGTATTCTTATTGCATTAAGTGGCATGTCATTTTAAGTTTGTCTTTATATTTTTTACCTGATTGTCATTGGTGTGAAGAAATAAAATTACATGATTTTGCCTTATTTTTTTTTTTATTAAACATCAAACTGATATCCCCAATCATTAATTTCTGAACAATCATTAATGTTCAACGTTTGGTTATGTGCATTATATAAGGTTAGGTTAATCTGCGACGTACTGTATACTCCCAAAATAAGCATAACTAACCTAATCTTAATTATTGTGTATTGCTCCAGTTTCCTCAATATTGCTTTGCATACAGCTTTAAAATGCTCCTAGAATTGCTCATATTTCAAAACCCCCAGCTGATATGGCTCACTTCTCTCGCCTGACAGGGTCTCTTCTGCATCCTTAGCCTAAGGACCCAAAGGGTCTTAATCCGGCACTGCTTAGGCAGATTATGACAGACAGGTTTGCAACACTCCACTCTGCTTATGAAACAATTAATCACAATTTTATGTCATAGAACGCGCATCAAGATATTTTTTAACAAAGGTAATGCTTCTAAGATGACGGCCAGTGACCCTTGCAGTATTATTGATTTGAGCACTAAGAGACAGGCTGCAATCTAATAGTACACCCAAACCATGTACTTTGTAAGCGGTCGGAACTACGTTACTATCCATATTTTGCCGAAAATCACCAAGGTTTCTTAAATAATTTTTTCCTTCCTACCAACATAAAATCCGTCTTATTTTCATTTAATTTCAACTGCTTCAATGTTATCTATTCCGCAACACTGGTATGAATATATTCTATTTTCTCATTTGTATCTTCAATATTGTTTACGTAAAAATGAAATTGGGTATCGTCTGCAAATAGCTTGAACTTTACCCATGTATTAGTAATATGTTTGACAATCCAGTAGTGTAGGCTAAATGCAAAATAAAATTGGGCCTAGTACACTTCCTTGTGGTACTCCTCTTCAGTACGCAATATTTTCATCCACACAGATAGTCTTTCAAAGACTAAAAATCTTCTTCAGTAATACCAACTGACTGTAAATCATTTAGAAGCAATTCATGAACAACTGAATCAAAAGCAGCCCTGAGATCGAGCAACGCTAAAATACCACATTTGCCTTCATCCATCATTTCTAATTTATCATTTACAACAGAGCATACTGTCTCCGTTTTTGGTCGATTCCGTGCAATAAAAAATGTCTTGATATTCCTCATAAGCGGGAGATGGGGAAGGTTCATTCTATACACTTTAAACCTTAAAAAATTTGGCATTATATTCTACGAAAAAGATCTCAAAGTCCACGTCCAATGAAGCCTTTGACTCTTGCTTTGCCAGCTTTTCCCATTTCCGTACGTCTTTGGTAGTCTGGGCATCCTATCTTCTTCGAATTACAGTAAAAGTAGACAGATGTTTTGGGGCGCGTTTCGTTATTTCTTCATAACAACATTCTCAAACCTGTGTTACATTCCTTTATATGTTGTAAAACTGGCGATCTGGTTGGCTTGGCCAGCAAGCAAGCAATGCGAGGAGAAATAACGTCGCAAATAAATTATGGTGGTTTTTAACCTGCGCTCTCCTTTTCTCACCGAGACTGAGATTTACAAAACATTTGTCTACTTTCACCGTGTGATGCCCAGACTACCAGAGAAGTACGGAAATGGGAAAAGCTGGCAAAGCAAGAGTCAAAGGCTTCACTGGACGCGGACTTCTTGAGATGTTTTTGTAGAATATAATGCAAAAATTGTTAAGGCTTAAGTGTATAGAATGATTCTTGTCTAATCTCCCGCTTGTGAGGAATGTCAATACATTCTTTTATTGCAAGAAATCGACCACAAACGGAGACAGTCTGCCCGTCTGAATACTCTTAGCAATCTTGATTTTACTCATGTAAAAACATTCTATTCAAAACGCCCTCCTGAGGTATAACGAACAGGTAATGAGAGTTCACAGACGGATGTTTGTCAACTAGGGAGGATCATTCGACTTAAACCAAAACAAGGACAAGTGCATATGTACAATTACTCCAACTATAATTATGTACTCAGCAGCAAAGAAAAGTTTCTGTTATCACTAGGAATGAACTTCTGCTTCCCACTGTTCAAGTACCCCGAGAAGTCGATTTTGTTGTGCTTCGAGCACTTCCTCTACCGACTAAAGCAGCAACCCACCTATAAAAGAGAATTCGGGGAGTGCATGAATAATATAAAGAGCATTGTCACTAAAATCCCGAAGTTTGTTCGTTATTCATTTAACACCATTTCCTCTAAGGATATGGATATAATAAAAAAAAAGAATAAAAACATTGTAATATCTAGACAAGATAATAGTAACGGCACTACTATATTAAACAGAACTAATTTATGTCGAAAAGATGGAAACAGACTCTCTGACAACTTGAAATGTATGAGATGTCCTCAAGAAGATACACACACACACACACATTATATATATATATATATATATATATATATATATATATATATATATATATATATATATATTAAAGCTAAAATATTAAACGACGATGGTTAGGATGAGCCTGTTCCAGCTCTAGCAAGATTTATCCGAATTCAGCAGATAAATGTGTGAGTTGAAATAGACCTATACCCTTTGTGTAAGAATTGGGAAGACATCGAGAAGTTAAGAGGCCCGCTTGGCTATTGAAGTTACATTACATGCTAACCCTATTATTGTGCTAATGTAACTGAATCAGTTATTTTGACAAGAGGAAAAAGAATAAAATCCGCATTTAACACCAATTCTTTGGCCATTTAATATCCTGGATAAAACAAAAAAATATGAGACTTCTTGAGGGTTATTTTCTGCAGCCTTTTACATGCGTCTATTTTTGTAGAATTCCTGTTGATTTTGTCTGGGCGAGATACACAGGACGATAAATGGGATAGATAACTCAGGTGTGGGGATTAACAGGGCGTAGCCCTAGATGCTGGATGCCTGGGGGAGAAAGTTTAGTGTTAAAGTGGAATGGCTCGTGATGTAGATTTTGATTCGTTCAGAGAATGTCTTTTGTATGTAGCTTTTTATTACGCCATTGCTACTTCTACGTATTTCAAATATTCTACTTATATTCTTCTAAGATATTAATAATTCACTGGTTTAACACCGATCCCGTAGATTTCTCTCGTACTGTTAGAAACGTGAGCAGAGCGAAGCGATGTAGCTGATAAAGGGAGATAAAAACAGCAGGATCCACTATGGATGGGTCTGAAGACCTACTTTCTGATTTTGGCGCCAGTTTCCTTTCGTTAGTACCATCTTGGTTTCGAGGCTACTCCAAATTCAGAAAATGCGTCTTAAACATAAAGTAACAAGAAGAGTGATTTCTTATCGTATATAATACTATTCAAGAGTGAGAACAGCAATGACTATATCTCAGGGCAAGTGACTTCCAGAGCAGAACTAAAATGATTCCATGTTTTTAATTCAATTCTGTGGATTATGCGTCATGCCTTCATATAATTTGGATTACTGCTTAATCTATTATTATTATTATTATTATTATTATTATTATTATTATTATTATTATTATTATTATTCAGGATACACGGAGGGTTCGCAAGCTAGTAAGTGTGATGGAAAAAGTGTTAAGTGGAAAAATGTAAAAGAAAAACAAGCGAATGAGAGAAATTGACATAAAGGGGCCATAGGGGAGTGTTAATTAGACAAGGCCACTCTCAGAGAACGAGTTTCCAAATATCATCGGCAACAGTCTCCCCAAAACCGAAGGATGGCCATATGCGAGACATTTTCCCTGAATTCTCGAGTATTTGTGACCAGAGCATAAGGGAACACGAACCGCCACCTGAAATTGTCCTACTGCTGAGCTCTAGCCCACTCCAGCGAGTCACTGCTGGTGCCAGATGCATGATAGATAGCATGTTATAATACAATTGCACATTGCTAACTGGCTCCCTGTTAATTTAGATAATGGTTACATTTTAATAGCAAGTTTTCTTTGTGCGTGTGTGTTTTCGTAATATGTGTGGTTCCCAAATTAAGTGCATTCATGTTTAGGTCACTGTGCATAAACTGCGTTCTAAATTATCAATTACGACACCTTATGCTAAGAATTACGCATGCTGCACTATAATGTGTGTGTGTGTGTATATATATATATATATATATATATATATATATATATATATATATATATATATATATATATATATATATATATGTATATATATACACACAGTATATATATGTATATATATAATCATTGTTGTTATTAATTATCTTGAAGAAAATGTCATGGCGCATCCAAAATTCTCAACAGTCATATTATCAATGTATTAAATGTGACGAGCTTTACCACCTTTTTTACAGACGGCCCCATAAGTTTATTATTATTAAATACAGAAGGTGGGAACTATTAAGACGAAGTGTTTGCATAGCATAGTGTGCCTCAGTAAGAAGGATTGGAAGAGCGAGAAATAAGAAATATAGCAAAGAAATGGTAAAGAGGCTAACATAGATGATGAGGTGGTTTGGTCACGTGGAGAAAATGGTGTATCACGGGCTGTGAGGAGGTGTTAGGTAGAGGGAAAATGGACAAGCTTTCCCCGAAATGAGAATATTCATCCTTTCAACTGCTGAGCCATAAGGCCTTGTACAGGTAGCATTTTGGGGTCTCTGTGCATGTGTCACTCACAGCTATATTGTGTGTAAACTTATGCTTCTTGGCAATTAAGGCCTTTCCATTCCAACAGTTCATCTGCTTCATTTAGGCAATGCTTTTTCAGTCTCCATCCTTTCTTCTCAGTCCTTAATAGATGTACTAATTTTCACCATAATACCATCTCCCATTCTCCCTATATGATCAAACCACCTCAGAACACACAAATACAGTTTTATGTCACAAATGATTGACCTTTCATCATTTCTTCTCCACAAATTTCATTTTCACCCTTTCAATGTTTCTCGACATTTATCTCACAGAAAAAAATTCATTCCAAAGCATCCACCTTTCCCTGTCATTTGGGCGCAACATTCACATTTAGACTTACAACAACATTCCCGACTCCATCTTCCTGGCTTCCACTTGCGCCTTTTAACTTAGTTCTTGCTTTTCTCAACAGCTGTTTATGTACAGAATAGAATTTACCTTTCGATCATTTCTTTACCTTTATCTAATTATTTGTTTCGTGTTGATCCGTATATTATTCTGTTTACTGTCCCTGGGGTCATGCGATTAGCAACCTGGGAAACCCTGAGACTGATCTCAATAGGAGAAAAACATCCAAAGCATCTCAATAGTAAGGTGGGTACAGGGGAACTGACGTTCGCGCCAAAATCTTGGCGCGGAGTCGCGGACGGAGTTAGGTAATTCATTGCTAACCATAGACATACTACATTCGATTCAGTAGTATTACTGATATCAGTAACTTGATACATACTGTACCCACCTTAGGTAAGACGCTTCTGTAATAAACCGTCAACACGGGAATGGTGCCTCTTACTTACCCTGCCCATAGAGTATCCTAATAGTTAGGCGATTGTGGCTTTTACTAGATGTTCA
Organism: Macrobrachium rosenbergii; assembly: GCF_040412425.1. Taxonomy (NCBI): domain Eukaryota; kingdom Metazoa; phylum Arthropoda; class Malacostraca; order Decapoda; family Palaemonidae; genus Macrobrachium; species Macrobrachium rosenbergii. The sequence continues at coordinate 55,074,131 of NC_089782.1, read as the reverse complement.
TTCGGAAGGATAGTGATGATGATGAGCAGGTCCTTCAGTGCTTTATAAAAAAATGTTTTCGTGAATGCTCCAGTCACCTTTTGGCACCTCTCTCTCTCTCTCTCTCTCTCTCTCTCTCTCTCTCTCTCTCTCTCTCTGTGTGTGTGTGTGTGTGTGTGTGTGTGTGGTGTATGCTAGGGAATCAAGGTATAATTAAAAAATAATCTGCTCTTTCCAATAAACCCCGAACAATTGAGACTTTAACATTTCATAAATAGATAACCTTATCCTGAGAACACTAACCATGAATTACTCACTCCATTTTGATTCTGAAAGCCTCATACTGACCCAAAGATAATATGGCAACTCAAGTCTGTACAGTGTCCACCCAGTGTTATAAAAGGAAGCCGGTGGCATTTTTCCATGGCAGTCGTCTGTAATGCTCAGAAGTGTCAGATGCGTGATCCGTGAGTTTGATTCTCGTCAAAGGCTGGAAACTTAGGCCGAACTTTGTAGATGCCGTCAACATGGGCGGTTCAAGATGGATGAATCTTATTTTCATACTTACCTGGCTGCTCATAACGACCGGTCTATCCACAAGTGAGGTAAATTTGATTTAGCATTTATCTATGTGTTACTCAAGGTATGTGTTATAAAATAAACGTCAGGCGCTTTAATAATGCGTAGGATAATGCATGGCGAATCTGTCAATTTTGTCTTGCATTTATGACATTTTGATTGTGCGTCTTGGCTTTTAATTTTGGGAAAATGAAACACGCCTGCACTGGAAACCATTTGTTTTCTAGTGATGGCATGAAAACTGCGACCAAATAACCAACAGCTAGAAATAACAGTATTGTTAATCTTTGCAAAGTTGCGATCGTGCTGAAGTTTGTATTATGTGATATTAAATGGGATCACCTTTTGAGTGTGGGTAGTCATTCATAAACTTGTATTATGGGAGCCGTTATAAGGGCTACAAACTCTGAGGCGTATTGGTAGTTTTAGTGAAAAATTCCAATCTTAAGGCATGTCTTCACTACAGAATTGTAAGGGAGAACACTTCGTGCCTTTTTAGACCATCAAAGCTAAGCTTTTAATAACAGAGACATTTACCCTGTGTTTTTGAAAAGAAGATATTAAATGTGTAAAATCAACCAGACATTTCAAACCAATACAAGAAAATTTTGGCAACAAACATGATTGTAAAGTTATACGGTTACTTATTCAGTGGTGCAATAAACAAGTTGTTTAATGGGATCAGTTTAGTACACCCTTCCTTCACACTAGTATTAAGGGATCTGAGACCTAAACTGGACTTTAGATTATGTAATCTTTAATTCAAGAAAATAATTTAACTTGCTCAACAGTCAACTTACGCCACGAACATGTCAGAATTAACTTATAGGCCTATTACATTATGAGCCGATTAACTTTAGGCCTGTTACATTTCAGGGCGAGCGACAGAGCATAATTTCCAACGGCACAGACAATGCCATTTCAGATCTCATCACTTCGGAATCACCTTCTCAAATTTTTCCAAAGAGGGAAAGGAAGTCTTCCCACCTAGAGAAGTCCGCTGGGGATCAGATTCCATCCCGTGAGACGGACATCATCTTGGCAGCATCGAATGAAAGCACGAGAAAAAGAATTTTGCGCCTGGCAGTTTTCGCTGACATGTCCTTGGTGAATCATTTTTCTGTGATGAATCCTGAAAACCCCCTCTCTGGGACGTACGACTATATTATCACGGGTGTTTCTGCGGTAAGTAGGCCTGTGTCTCCAGAGCGCCTGACAGTAGGCTACAGAGCTCGTTTTGTTCTTAAATGTTCAAAAATGTATTCGTGAAATGTTATAGTTTTGATATTATAGAGCACTGAAGGATGCAAATATTGTCACTTGACTAATTTGCTACTGCAAACGGCTTCGGATGATTTGATGAACTTTAAGATATATTTTAGTTTCGTAATGAACAGAATCATTAATACGTATGTTTTATTCTTGTTATTTTAGTCCCTCCCTCCCCTCTCTCTTACTGATGCGGCATGTATAATGAATCTGAATATTATGGGAAAATTTTGGAGCCTGGGTTATTTTTATGTTTTCATGATTTTTTTGAAAAAGAATTTGTTTTGGAAAGAAAAGGCTTAAAGTAAGATCATTACATCATGGCAGATTGCTGTTCATTTTCCAATGCTTTTGGAGACTGAATTTAATTACAAATTGCATTCGCGTTAATAGTGCAGGATGCAGATATATATTACCGAGCTAATACCCTGGTTCTAACTCTAAAAGCAGGTAGAATTTAAAAAGTAGCCATTTCAAAATATACTGAAAATGATCTGTTGTTCATTTATCTGACTGAATGGTAGTTGGTTTAGACATTCCAGCCTTACGCCGGTTTGGCCCCTAACCCCAGAGGCTGCTCGTTAAAAGGCCTTTGGGAAGGGCATTCCCCATGGCCACCGACCCCTCCCTTCGTATAGTCAGAGCCAGGGAGAAATAAAAGAGAGAGAGAGAGAGAAAGTCTGACGTCAAAGGAAGATGGAAAGTGTCTTTTCGAGTTTTGGAAAGAGAAAATGAGTTTAAAAGAAAGTAGATGTGTCATAAAAGAAACTTTCGATATCATCCATGTCAAATTATATTTGTACTCAATGTATATTGGTTCTTCTTCAATTTCTTGTCTATAAAATAACTTGGATAAAATGGAATACCATCATTTTAATATGTCTGATAAGGTTGCTGATTGATATCACTGTGACATAGGAGGATGATAACGCTAAGCTTTAAGGCAAAGAACAAAAAGGGACTCAAGAATACAAGGAATTTTTGTTACAAAAACATTTTCTGTAATCTTTATTTAAATGGAAACTTTTCAAAAATAATTCTGGTTTTAAATTGTTGCTAGAGATTGATTCCTAGGGAATCTGATCCTCATCAGGAACAGCCAAACAAGCGCTATAGCCAACATTTTTATTCCACTGGGATGTTTCGGCTTTAACACACTAAGCCATTTTCGACCTAAAATTGAGGCAAAACACCAAAACATAAAACTTTAAACTAGTAAAATACAAAATCAAAGAAAGGTCACACTCGAGAACTATTTTTTATCCCTTATACCAAGTCTTGCCTGATTGCATCTGCTGCAATGTTCACGGATGGAAGACTGCTGCTTGACTGCAGTCAAGCAGTATAAGGGATTTTAAAATTGTAGATTCTTGTTCAGTATTGTCTGATTTAAAGATTTTAGAATCTATATATTATATTCACAAACTTAAGCCACAACTCAACCAAGACCAGTCTTCCTTTCCGTTACCTATAATCTATCCGCTCTCGCTTTCCAGTCATTAGGCTCATTTATCTATTGTGTCATTTTTCTTTTCGTGTTTGTTTTTCTTTTTTGCTGTTTCTTAGTTCTGTGTTTTGTTTGATTTTCTTGCTATTTTGTCTTTAGTTTGTTTTTCTTAGTTTTATTGGCTATTGTAATTCACTGAATTGTATTAGTTTTAAGTCACTATGTTTCTTTTCTGAGTAGTGTTTTTTTTATGGTAACGTAGTTTATAAAAAAAATTGTTCCCGAGTGTGACCTTTCTTTGATTTTGTATTTTACTAGTTTAAAGCTCTATATTTTAGGTCGAAAATGGCTTAGTGTGTTAAAGCCGAAACGTCCCAGTGGAATAAAAATGTTGACTATAGCGCTTGCTTGGCTGCTCCTGATGAGGGTCAGATTCCCTAGGAATCAACCTCTAGCAACTATTTTGAATAGACGCTATGGCCCACAAACGACTGCTTAGTTTTAGGAAACTCGAGAGAACGGGAAAACAATAGAGGAAGGCATCACTCGACCTAGATTTTTTTTTATTGAGATGTAGAGCTTACGACGTGGTACCGAAGTTCATGAAGTTTAAATTGTACCGGAAGTGCCTGTACAATACTGCGTTTTATAAGGGGTGTTTGGATGGTCTGATGGAACGTGAAATTTCCTTCCAGAAACGCCGTAAGGAAGCACTGAAGTTGCAAGTGAATAGCCTGGAAGGTCGCTTAAAGGAAACTGTCTTTTATCGATTTCCACTTACTGAAAAATGCAGTAAACAGAAATGTGACTAAATACTGTAACAACATACGGGAAGTGCACAAAAGGAAAATTTCGAACTTGGTGGACGCTATGCGTTAACATCATGTGACTCTTCTAGGGTACTTTTTAAATCTTTCTGGTTACGAATTATCTGAAACAGAGAAGTTTTTACTATCTTTTGGTCTAAATTTTTGCTTGCCAATTAACAGACTTAAATTCCCAAAATATTTCCTTTCTTTTGAATCACTTGTTAACAGACTGAAACAACAGCTTATTTTGCCGGGAAAAGATTTTAAGGTTATGGTTAGACAAGTTCAGTCAATAGCTTACAAATTTTTATATAAATTCAAGTCTATCATGTGCCCGATTTTTACTAAGAAGATATTAATTTGCTAAGCATTTCAGGAAAGAATAATTATCTGATTATTAGCAAACCTGACAAGGGAAATGGTGTAGTCATTCAAAACAGGGAGGATTACATTGATAAAATGTTATCTATACTTAATAACACAACTAAATTTAAGAAAATGCCACATACAGACCCCTATCATACGAATATCCTAAATGAGGATGAAATAAATTCTTTGAAAAAAGGTAATTATATTTCAGATGAAGAATACAACAACTGTTATGCAAGTGGTTGTTCTCCCGCTATTATAATTATACGGATTACCGAAGATCCATAAGCCGAACGTACCCTTAAGACCGGTCGTTGATTCTTACAACACCCCGTCATATTATTTAGCGAAATTCTTAGCACCCTTTTTAAGTACTGTAACGGACACTACTTATTCTCTAAAAAATTCATATGAATTAGTTAATGACTTAAAGTATTTGAATATACCTCCAAATCATTTTTATGCAGTTTTCATATTGAATCTTTATTGACGAACATACCTCTTAATGAAACCATTGACATTGCGGTGAATGAAATGTATAAGGACGGGAACACTTTCAGCAACTTGCCTAGGAATAAGTTCAAGACACTTTTGGAGGCAACATGTAAAGATGCGCACTTCATGTTTAATGATGAGTTGTATTTACAAGTAGACAGGGTGGCCATGGGTAGCCCAATTTCATGTATTTTTGCTAATTTGTTTTTAGGTTTTCATGAGGGGAAATGGTTGGAGGATTGCCCATCACATTTTAAACCTTTGCTCTATAAGCGATTTGTAGATGATACTATTTTAATTTTTGAAAATGAACACCAGGCTAATAGTTTTCTTCAATACCTAAATAGCAAACATGAAAATATAAAATTTACTGTAGATGGGGAGATGAATAATAAGATGCCATTTTTAGATATTTTCATTGACAAATCCGAGAGTTCATTCTCTGTTTACAGGAAACCCACTTTTTCAGGATTAGGTTTGAGTTTTTTCAGTCACTGTCCAAACATTTTCAAATTAAATGCGATTAAAACCTTAATCTACAGGGCTTATAATATATGCTCCAATTTCACCTTGTTTCATGAAGAGATGGAATTCTTGGTAAAATTTTTCGCAAATAATGGTTATCCAACCAATTTGGTCTTTAAACATATTAGGCTGTTTTTGGAGGGTGTTTACAGTCCTAAAATGCCAGTTGCTACAGTTCCTAAACTAGTTTTTTATTGCAAATTGCCTTACATTGGTGTATCAATTAAGCAACTTGAGAGGGAATTGAAATACTGTTTTGATAGATTTTATCCACAGATTACTTTTAAATTCATTTTTCGTAATGATTTTACAATAAAAAGCTGACTATCTTTCAAAGATAAACTGCTTGATTTATTGCGTTCTGGTATTGTTTATCATTATACATGCCCCAACTGCCAAGTGGGGTATTTGGGTAGTCCCATCAAGGCGCTCAAAACGAAATACTGCCAGCATACAGGGATCAGCGACAGGACTGGTAGAAACTTAGCATTCAAGCAGCAGTCTTCCATCCGTGAACATTGCAGTAGATGCAGGCAGCCAAGACTAAGTATAAAGGATTTTAAAATTGTAGATTCTTGTTCAGGACTGTCTGATTTAAGGATTTTAGAATCTACTATATGTATTCACAAACTTAGGCCACAACTCAACCAAGATCAGTCTTCCTTTCCGTTATCTATAATCTACTGATTTTCTATCCGCTCTCACTTTCCAGTCATTAGGCTCATTTATCTATTGTGTCATTTTTCTTTTCGTGTTTGTTTGTCTTTTTTACTGTTTCTTAGCTCTGTGTTTTGTTTGATGTTTTTTTTTATTTTGTCTTTAGTTTGTTTTTCTTAGTTTTATTGGCTATTGTAATTCACTGAATTGTGTTAGTTTTAAGTCACTATGAGTAGTGTTTTTTTATGGTAACGTAGTTTATAGAAAAAATAGTTCTGGAGTGTGACCTTTCTTTGATTTTGTATTTTACTAGTTTAAAGTTTTATGTTTTGGTGTTTTGCCTCTATTTTTAGGTCGAAAACGGCTTAGTGTGTTAAAGCCGAAACTCCCAGTGGAATAATAAATGTTGACTATAGCGCTTGTTTGGCTGTTCCTGATGGTTTTAAATTTGTTTGCAAATACTTTTATCACAGTGTTGGAAAGTATTTTTGAAAGAGCACATATTACGTAGTACCATATTGTATGCTAATGTTAGAAGAAGTATCATATGTTATTTAATGACCCTTTTTATAATGAACAAACACAAGTTTATTTGCTGGACCATCTCAAAGGTTATGAAATCTGATACTTTTCTCACTTTAGTCTACAGAGGGTTTATGATTTCTACTTAATTTTTCTCTTGATTGCAGATCGAGTCTCTGTTGCAAGAAGCAACGGACAGTGACTTAAACATAGAGATTTCGTTGGTTCATATCGGGGTGTGGTCGGAACTAGCAGAACAGCCTCTTCGGAAAGATGCAAACGCAGGTGGCACCCTCCTTAATTTTTGTAATTGGGCATCCAGAGCTAATCCTGCCAGGGATACTGCTGGGTACTGGCATCATGCCATGCTGCTGACAAGGTAGGATATTATTCGAGGATAGTTAAGTCTTTTGGAAGGTGTGCTAAGTTTATATCTAGATACGGTACTGTTACACAAAATTCATTTTATTAATGATAATACAGTATATTCAAAATTAAAGCCCCAGTATTTACCACCAAGAGCTCTTATCTCTTATACTAGATAATAAGTAAGTAGAAAAATAAAACTGCGTTCTTGGCAAGGACATATATAATAGAGCATTTCAGTACATCAAGTGTATGCCCCATTACTTGTTAAAACTAATTGTGACTTTGGGCTTCTTTGGGAGATGAGTCTTACTATAGTAAGGATCCTCCTGTTCCTTCACGTTTGCTGTGGTCATGAGGATTCTTAAAGTAACCATGAGACCTTTCTCTTTCTCAAGATAGGACCAGTCCAGCTCTCTGGTGGCCAGCCTAGGACATGTAACTGGAGGCATGTTAAAGAAAACTACCACCTTGGGCATTAAATTGGCAGCAGAAGGAGCTGCTGCAAAATTAAAGAACAATTTTCAAAACCAAGAAAGGAACAGGCTAGTCCAGGCATCATTAGTAGCAAAAAATGTAGCATATCTTGTAATGGGCAGAAGGGAGTGGCCCACTGATTCATGTCTCTGGAGCTTTGGACTGGTTCTTGCCCTGCAGGCTTCCAATTTTCAAGCTCAAGAATGGCCTTTGCCAGTGCTCACAGGATACACAGAAAAAAATTCTGCGAGCTCAGTTCACTGAACATACGATTGTGTAGTCTTCTAGAATTGCCTCAGTGTTCTGGAGAAAGACTTCCGACAGGAATCATGGATATTCTTGATCTTTATAACTTAAACCACTCCCTTCTATCCTCTTTCAAGATGACAAATATTCAACAGGAATATCCATACCTTCTCTAGGTGTGCTAGATTATTTTTGTAAACCACCAGGATATTGGAATATTTCCTGTCAAATAATACTTTTGGAAATCTGTGGGGTTTCAACTAGGGTGTTAGAGGCCCAGGTTTAACATAGCATAATCTTGCATCTCGTAACGGTGATTGTGGCGAAAATGATACTGAAGGGTGTTCATTACTGACCTACATATTTAGGTATAGTAGTTGACTTGTTAGGGTATAAGCCAAATCAGACTGAAAGTGTGAAACATCTCTGAAGTGTGAAGGTCTCCTTCTAGAGACCTGGACGGGATCTAATAATGAACTTTTCTCAGTGCCTGTGGACAAGACATGCTCTTTAAGATGGAACATTCAAAATTTGCTGGGGACCTGCTTCCAGGAGACAATAGGAGGGCTTAAGAGAAAGTTTCAGTTTCCATGTATCATATATAAAATGGTAAAAATCATCCCAGTACTGACAAATTCCCAATGAAAAGGACCAAGCCTTGGCAAAAACTGGGCATTCCTTTCCTTTAGACAGTAAAGCAGGATTATGGTCTGGCCTCCTGATGGATTTCTTGTTATGATCATCCCCTTTTGCTAACAAGGCTCATGTCCAATTTATGACCGATTATTAGTCTTCAGAGTTTTTGGGTGCCATTTGTTCTACTATCCTGAAGTATACTTTGGTTATAAAGGTCCCATCTCTGTGTTTCGATGGTAGCAGCTCCCTCTTGCATAAGATGTTACTCAGTCTGCATAAAAGTATAAGTTTTTATTAGAACAAAATTAATTTTTTCAATACATAGCCATTATTTCTAACCAAAAGTTCTTGCTATATGAACCCTCAGTCATTCAGAAGCTTTGGGAACTATGAATTACAGGTCTTCTTACTTCTTCTATAACTGGAAGGTCAAGAAATTCTTGCAAATGCATGAATAGGCTATGTAATAGAAATTGGGTTTGAAGTGAAAAGGTTCTGATTGAATTAAAAATATTTCTTAGGACACAAAAAAGCCCAGTTGCTGAAGGTAAGGGTGAGTGTGTATCTGACAAAGGGAGTTATCTGTATGAGTTTTTATGCAATACATTAATAAGTGAAAAAAGAAAAAGAAATGTTCCTAAGCAAGTTTCCATTCTGTGTTTGCAGGAAAGAAGTTTTCAGTACAACAGCAGAGACCATAGGCACAACATTCTTGGGCGGTGCCTGTTTTCCTGGAAAGGCTTGCTCCTTGGTAGAAGCTCATTCCTTCCAGGCAGTTCACATAGCTGCCCATGAAATTGCTCATTCCTTGGGTGTCCCTCATGATGGGAGAGGGGAAGCTGTGAGTTGTCCTTCGTCTGGCTATATTATGGGAGAGGCTATCACCGAAGAGAGTCTGACATGGTCTAACTGCTCAAGGAGAGCATTCAAACAAATTTTATTGTGAGTATTGTATATATATTCTGCAGTTTGTTGTCTGGAAAAGTACCAGAAACATTTGAAAGAAGAATTTAAAAAACATTTTGAATAAATAGGAGGAAATTTGGAGTTAAGGGATAAATCCAGCACTTACTTTACAGAGAGCACCAGTGTTTGGAGACTAATGACCAGGGAATCAGTACCATTTCTGTAAATCGTATGGCTGATGGAATGCAGACTGAGCCTGCTAGGTTTCCTGAGCTTGACCATAACCTTGGGGGACTCCCAGGTCAACGATACCCAGCTGATGCACAGTGCCAACTAGCATTTGGCCAAGATTACCAAGCCATTCCATCAAAAACAGTAAGTTTAATTTACCATACAATGAGCCTTATTTTTTTATAAACTTTTGAAAAACTCAATATTTTAACTAAAAATGGAAATAAAAGGTACAAAAGTTATGATTTATAGTAGGTAAATGTTTCATGTAGAATGTGCATTAGTAAATCATTACGTATGCATTTTTAAATACTCTGACAAGAACATGTAGGTTTGTGATTCTTCAAATGTCCACCTTTGGGACTGTATAGTATGAGTCATTGGCTATCCATTTTTTTTTTTTACAGAATGTGTGCCATTACCTGACATGTTCAAATGGTGTGATCACCCAAGGTGCACACCCTGCTCTTCCAGGAACTTCATGTGGGGAGAATCTAGTTTGCAGTGGTGGTAGTTGTTCTGGTAGGTTAACTCCTACTGCACCACCAGTACCTGAAGAACCACCAACTATTTTCCCATGGCCACCTACTGGGTCACCATCACCTCCTACAGACATACCTTCTCCCCCTCCAAATATACCATCACCCCCTGGAACTGGGACATCACCACCAACTAACATACCTTGGCCACCTAATGTACCATCACCACCTGGTTCTATACCATGGCCACCTACAAATGCACCATCACCTCCTGGTTCTGTACCATTACCTCCTGGCTCTGTACCATGGCCACCTACAAATGTACCATCACCTCCTGGTACTGTACCATTACCTCCTGGCTCTGTACCATGGCCACCTACAAATGTACCATCACCTCCTGGTTCTGTACCATGGCCACCTACAAATGTACCGTCACCTCCTGGTTCTATACCATGGCCACCTACAAATGTACCATCACCAAATGTACCGTCACCTCCTGGTTCTGTACCATGGCCACCTACAAATGTACCGTCACCTCCTGGTTCTATACCATGGCCACCTACAAATGTACCATCACCAAATGTACCGTCACCTCCTGGTTCTACACCATGGCCACCTACAAATGTACCATCACCAAATGTACCGTCACCTCCTGGTTCTATACCATGGCCACCTACAAATGTACCATCACCAAATGTACACCCTCCTGGTTCTACACCATGGCCACCTACAAATGTACCATCGCCAAATGTACCGTCACCTCCTGGTTCTATACCATGGCCACCTACAAATGTACCATCACCAAATGTACCGTCACCTCCTGGTTCTACACCATGGCCACCTACAAATGTACCACACTAAATGTAAATCACCTCCTGTACCATCACCAAAATGTACCATCACCTCCTGGTTCTATACCATGGCCACCTACAAATGTACCATCACCTCCTGGTTCTGTACCATGGCCACCTACAAATATACCATCACCTCCTGGTTCTATACCATGGCCACCTACAAGTGTACCATCACCTCCTGGTACTGTACCATCACCTCCTGGTTCTATACCATGGCCACCTACAAATGTACCATCACCAAACGTACCATCACCTCCTGGTTCTACACCATGGCCACCTACACATGTACCATCACCTCCTGGCTCTGTACCATGGCCACCTACAAATGTACCATCACCACCTGGTTCTAGACCATGGCCACCTACAAATGTACCATCACCTCCTGGTTCTAGACCATGGCCACCTACAAATGTACCATCACCTCCTGAAACTCAACCATCTCCACCCACAAATCTTCCACAGCCCCCAGCAAACTTACCATCCCCTCCTGGTGGTTCACCGTCTCCACCAACAACAATACCATGGCCATTTCCACCTATAAATTTACCCTCCCCACCCGGAAGTAACATACCACCACTTTTTCCTCCAAATATGTTTCCAGGTCTATTCAACTTCATCTCTTGGCCGTCCTATTCCACCTCACCTCAGTGGTACCAAGGTAACGTCTTATGGCCTTTCACTCAGTCAGGCACCAGTGCCAATACTAGTCCACATCCGGGAACAAATGTGCCAGCTGCAACACCTGAAGCAAATCTTGCTGCTTTCAGTGATCTCTTCTCAAGTTCTTTTCTCTTGAACTTAGTAAGTAATTTATTATTATTATTATTATTACAAAGGAAGAAGACCCTCTTTGAGGCAAATTTTGTTGAATAAAATGGCTGAGTTTTCTCAATTCTTCTAATAATTCGCTTTTCCTGCACATCAATATTAGTCAGTAATTGTCCAATGTTCATATTTCAATGGATGAAAAGCGTATTTCTTACAGCAGAAATTCTGTATTTCAAAGCACTGCAGTAGGTTATTGAAACCTGGGATGTAAATCCGTAGATTTTCCTGGTTGTATTTTTTCTTTTTTTTCTGACGTCTGTCTGGTATTTTTAGTACTCTTTCTGTCGACGTGTTTCGACCATCTCGATGGTCATCTTCTGGACGTTGGGATGCATTTGGAGACACAGGGTTTGCTGTTGTTGTTTAAGATTAAGCCAGCCTTGTGCTGGCACAGGCTCTTGCTCATGGAGTAGCCCGTAACTGGATTTATGTCAAAATACAAAGAACAGTGCTTTTGGCTGTTAGTTGGTGAAAAAGAAAGAGGGTGACAGGCAGGATTGCAACCCCTTTGAACCTTACGGTACCCATCAGTAGGAGAGAGAGTTTTATAGCGGTGAGTCCCAGCCTAGTGGGAGAGGGCTGAGAAGGAAAAGGAAGAGAGCTTGTGCCTGAGGGAAAGGTAGCGTTAAAAAAAAAAAACATGTATAAACACTTACATATACTTATATATACAATGTACATACAAATGTATACACATGCATGCACACATACATAAATGGAGCGAAGTTTTATATACCCCTATGTGCACACACCTGCATGCTACACAGGTATGCATAAGTGAACACCTCCATATACCTTTGTAAAATATATATATATATATATATATAAAAAAAAATATATATATATATATATATATATATATATATATATATATATATATATATATATATATATATATATATATATATATAAAGGTAACAACTCATATGCAGAGATGGGTTTGCGTTGCTGTACGGCTTACTGTTTTAACTATGAGAGTATTCTTTTACCTGAGGAGATGGGCAGGACATCAGGAGATTGCCAAGACCTGAAAATATATAAATATATACAGAGCAAAAATGTATATATACCCATATACGCACACACCTGTGCGCATACATAAGTATATAAACAACTACACACACTTAGCTAACAATATATATATTTATACATAGAGCCTAAGGCTCTTACCCAGAAAGGGTAGTCTTCGGTGTCCCACTTACTGTTTGACCTGAGGGAGTGTTCTCTTGCCTGGGAGGTGGGCAGAATGCCAGGAGATTGCCAAAACCTAAAAATATATAGAGAGAGCAAAGATGTGTATATGCCCATATAAGCATGTACACATATATGTGCATGCATACATGCGTATACAGCAATCTACACACACCTACTTAACAGTATATATATATATATATATATATATATATATATATATATATATATATATATATATATATATACATACATACATATACTTTCAAGGCTTGTGGCCAGAAATGGGAAGACTTTGCTGTCCCCCTTGTGTCCCTATGTTCTCTAAGATATGTCTAGTGATCTGTGCCAGTGTCTGAGTGTCTGCTCATTTTCGGTCAGATTCGACCTGAGATCCTGCGTTTCTGGACAGTCCAGTAGGTAGTGTGCGAGGGGCTGATTTACCACTTGGTCACAGTACTGGCATGGCCTGTCTTCGTTCCCAATCAGTTGCCAGCTGCACAGGTATCCTAGCCTTAGCCCATACGTGATGACAGAGAGTTTTCTGGTGGTTTGCCTTGTTATGTCGTGAGGCTTGAAGTTTGTGACTTCTACATACCACTTGGCCGTTCTTGAGTTTTGCAGATAGTGCTGTCGCACTTCACTTTCTTCTTGAAGTCTGGCATATCTCTTTGCCATTTCTTTTAGTTGTGTGATTGATGGCTGCATATTTATACTTACTGTGCTGCAGCTGAGAGCACTTTTGGCTAGGATGTCGACCTCTTCATTTCCCTGGATCCCCACATGACTAGGTATCCAGTTGAGTACGATCCTCCTGCTGGCAGCTTGATGTGACTTGGCCACTGATTTGATTGCTAATATCAGTGTCACATTTTCTTTGGGTTTTGTTGCCTTGAGCACGAGGATTGCTCCTTTGGAGTTGGTATGTACTGTTGTGTGCCCTTCTTTCCGGATGGAGTCTTCTAAGGCTTTGAAAATTGCCATTAGTTCAGCTTGTACTAGTATGGAAGCATTGTTGGACAGCCTCCAGCTTCCTTTGAAGTCTTGGGGGACTGCTGCCGCTGCTGTTGCCGGTGCTTTTGGATCAAATAATCCATCTGTGTAATATGTGTTGTCAGCTGCTGTGCTCCTGATTGGTTCTTCTGCTGCAGTCCTCATATGTGATGCTGTGCACAGTGCTTTACTTGCCGTTAGTACTGTAAAATTATACCGGAGAGGGTCTTCAACCCAGGGAGCTGGTTCTTGGTATCCCTCAGGTGGGACATCCTTTGTCATGTCTTTCACTGCATCCTGCATATTTAGTTGTCTCAGTGACTGAAGTATGCTGCCAGCATGTGTTTTAGGAGGATTTAGCTCCTCGTGCAGGTTTATGCATGCCCGCATTTTCTTCTTTAGCGGTCCTTCTCTGTCGCTTTTGATCGTTTTGCACAGTATGGCAGCATTTCTTTGGCTTATTCTGTGGGTGAGAGACTGTAGCTGTGTTCCTGCCCGCAGGAGACATATTCTCGTCCACATCGGGGGCCCCCAGCATTACTCATGGCATTGTTCTGGATGACCTCCAGTCTCTGCTGTTGATCCTTCCTGAGCCTTGGCAGGATTGGTGATGCATATTCCACTTGGGCTCTGACCATTTGCACGTACAAATTTTTGAGCAGATGGAATGTGGCTCCTTCTTGTAGAGTTGTTATCCTCTTTAGAGCATTGAGTCGTGTTCTTGTTTTGGCCTGGAGGAGCTGTATCTCTTTCTCAGGAGATAGTGCATTTGCAATGCAGACTCCCAGGTATGTATAGCTGTCTACCCAGTCTATGGTGTCTCCTTTTAGTAGAAGGTTGGGTGGATTTTGAACATGTTTTATTGCCATGGCTTTTGTCTTATTTATGTTGATCTTGAGTCCCAGTTGTGTGCATTTGTCCTCTATTTGTTGCAAGGCTTCTTGCATCTTATGAAGTGGTCTTCGAGGGCTTGTGCTGGCGATGCAAACGTCAACAGCATATATGAAAACCTCTATTCCCTGCGGTAATTCTAGGCAGGCTAGATTCTCCATTAGGACATTGAACAGGAAGGGGCTTAGTATGCCTCCCTGGGGAGTGCCATTTTCAAGAGGGTGGTATTCTGAAGTTCTGCCTTGGAACACTACCCTGGCTTCTCTGCCTTGCATATATCCTTTTGTGCATGCAAGTAGGTTGCCTTTGATCCTCTTCCGAACTAGGGAGGAGAGGATGGTTGCTGCATTTGCCAACTCATATGCCTTTTCTAGGTCTAGAAAGACCACTATGGAGCGTCTGTCATTTATGGCACATAGTACATCCGAGAGGCACTCATGGGTGCCGACCCTTCCCTATAGGCATACAGCATAGGTTGTAAGGGCCCTGCCTTCCATGTGAGTCTGTTTAGGACCATTCTTTCAGCTACTTTCTCTGTGCAGCTGATAAGAGATATTGGTCTGTACAAGCCTGGTTCCATAAGCTTTGGAATTGGTTGTGTCCTGTTGCGCCCATTTCTTTGGCCTGGTTTGCTCTGTATATGTTCTATTTATCAGGAGGAGATAGACCTGCTTGGCAGGGTCGCCCATGTGCTTCAGCATGCTGTAGGTGATTGCATCTGCACCAGGGGCTGTGTCCTTCTTCCCTTTGCTAAGTGCCATGTTTAGTTCCTCAATGGTGAAGGGTATGTCCGTGTCATCTGGCATGTTGCAGGCAGCGTTGATTTCCCTCCACCTTGAAGGGGTAAGTTCGCTTATTTTTTCTCGCGTTGTTTGAGGCAGGGTGTGTGACTTGGTTCTCTCTGCAAAGTTCCTGGCTATGTTTTCAGCTTCTTCCTGTGGGTTGGGATGGCTGCTTTGCACTGTCCCTCCCTTTCCAGAAATTTTTGCAAGGAATTTCCAGATTTGGGTCACTGGCGTTAGTCTGCTAATATTGGCACACCATTCATACCATGCTTGCTGTTTAATTCTGAGACACAGGGCGCTCATGGCGGTATATATAGGGGGTCTCAGATCAGGTCAATTTTTCATTGGCTGCCTGAGGCGATTCTCCTCGGGTGAAGTCTCCTCTTGTGCAGTGATGGTTGTGTGAGTGTGCACGTTAGTGAGTGTATTATTCGGAGGGTTGCTGCCCGTAGTTGGACATTCCTGATTGGTTCGCTCATCCGGGGTGCCAGTAGGTGCCGCCCCTCGCGCCGATGTCGGTAGGAGGAAGGTCTCCTTGTGTGGTATTGAGACTCGGCTTCTCTCTCCCGATGTGTAGGGCTTCCGGGAGGCATAGGCAGCGATGGTTGGTCGCTTGATCTATTATCTCTATGTTAGGGATAATTTCATTCTTTTTCATTCTCAGGTTATGGGCAGTCCTGGCGTGATTAAATATGGCGCCCTCCCAGGCATGACAGGAGATCTTCTTGGAGAAGCGCATGGTAATCATACCGATGTAAGAGCCTAGGCACTCTGGAACGGGCATTTGTATCGTTAGACAACGTTGGTTTTCTTCAAGGGATCCTGCTTGAGGGGGTACTGGGTTATTTCTCATCAACAGGCTGCTGGTTTTTCTTATTCCGGTAGCATATGACGAGTTTAATCTTCTCATCGGGATCGGACGGGCTGATGTTACCTTCAGTGATGGTCCTGAGGGCGGCACGTTCATCTTCTTTATATTCTTTATGTAATTTTCCTTGGTAGAAAAGTTTGATGTCATCAGAGGTGTCAGGGCGAGGTTACTGATGGTACCATCCGTTCACGGCTCCTCTAATGCACTTGTCTACCTCCCGATTCGTGTGTTCATCATCGATGAGGATCTGGGCAGCACGTTCCAGTTCTCCATGGGTGTCAGTCCAGGAGGAGCAGTGCGAGAGAGCTCTTTTGACGAAGGCGCTGATGGTGGATTGCTTATATCTCTCAGGACACTCACTCTCTCCATTTAGACACATGCCCAGGTTCGTAGGATTCGTGTACACCTTCGTGATGAAGTGTTCCTCCCGTTGCTCGATGAGGATGTCAAGAAAGGGAAGGCAACGATCGTGGCTGTATTCATTTATGAATTTTCCTTTGTAGAAAAGTTTGAATATATCAGAGGTGTCGGGGCGAGGTTCCTGATGGGTGGAGAAAGGGGCCTTTTTGGTACATATCTCCAGGAGGGCACAGAGGGCGTGCTCGGGGATGTACAGTGATGGAGTAGTGGTGTCCCTATACACACAATCCAAAATTATTTGTATTGTTTTGTTGAAAGGAATGTTCATGAAGAGGGACTCCACATCCATCAAGGCAGTGATTCCTCAGGAGGGCATCGCCCTAAGGGCTTCCAGGAACTCTGCTGAGGACTTCAAGCTGTGATCACCAGGAACATAAGGAGTGAGGATGGTGTTGAGTCTCTTGGCTAGCTGGTAAGTCGGGGCTGGGATCTGGCTAATAATGGGGTGTGTGCATAGGGACCCCACTACTCCATCACTGAACATCCCCAAGCACGCCCTCTGTGCCCTCCTGGAAATATGTACCAAAAAGGTCCCTTTCTCTACCCACAGAGTCCATATGTACACCCAAACCGACAGCGTAGCCATGGGTTCTTCCCTTGGAGTCATCTGCGAATTTTTACATGGGTACTGTCGGGAAGAGGGTCTTTAACAATATAAGAAAGCTGCAAATGCATGTACGGTACAACTATGACACCTTCGTCAGTGCTGTGAGGGGTGAAGAAATAGAGAGCTTAAGGCGTGCCTTCCACACCCACAGCTGTCTCAACTTCACAACTGAATACAGCCACGACCGTCGCCTCCCCTTCCTTGACGTCCTCGTCGCGCAACGGGAGGAACACTTCATCACGAAGGTGTACACGAAACCTACGAACCTGGGCATGTGTCTAAATGGAGAGAGTGAGTGCCCCGAGAGATATAGGCAATCCACCATCCGCCACTGCTCCTCCTGGACTGACATCCATGGAGAACTGGAACATGCTGCCCAGATCCTCATCGATGATGGACGCATGAATCGGGAGGTAGACACTCGCCCCGACACCTCTGATTACATCAAACTTTTCTACCAAGGAAAATTCCATGAAGGATATAAAGAAGATGAACGTGCCCTCAGGACCATCACTGGAGGTAACATCAGCCCGTCCAATCCCGATGAGAAGATTAAACTCATCATATTCTACCGGAATAAGAAAAACCAGCAGCCTGGTGACGAGAAATAACCTGCTCCCCCTCAAACAGGATCCCTTGAAGAAAACCAACGTTGTCTACCGGTACAAATGCCCGTCCCAGAGTGCCTAGGCTCTTACATCGGTATGATTACCATGCACTTCTCCAAGAAGATCTGTCATGCCCAGGAGGGTGCCATATTTAATCAAGCCAGGACTGC
Organism: Macrobrachium rosenbergii; assembly: GCF_040412425.1. Classification (NCBI taxonomy): domain Eukaryota; kingdom Metazoa; phylum Arthropoda; class Malacostraca; order Decapoda; family Palaemonidae; genus Macrobrachium; species Macrobrachium rosenbergii. Next base: position 55,055,921 of record NC_089782.1, on the reverse strand, counting down.
CCTTAACCTAAGAATAAAAAGGAATGACATTATCCCTAACACAGAGATAATAGATCAAGCGACCGACCATCGTCGCCTACGCCTCCTGGAAGCCCTACACATTGGGAGAGAGAAGCCGAGTCTCAGTACCACACAAGGAGACCTTCCTCCTACCGACATCGGCGCGAGGGGCGCCACCTACTGGCGCCCTGGATGAGCGAACCAATCAAGAACGTCCATCTGCAGGCAGCAACCCTCCGAATAATACACTCACTAACGTGCACTCCAGCGCACGCACACAAGAGCACACACAACCATCACTGCACAAGAGGAGACTTCACCCGAGGAGAATTGCCTCAGGCAGCCAATGAAAAATTGACCTGATCTGAGACCTCCTATATATACCGTCATAAGCGTCCTGTATCTCCAGACTCATCCCAACGTCCAGAAGATGACCATCGAGATGGTCGAAACATGTCGACAGAAAGAGTACTAAAAATACCAGACAGGAAAATCTACGGATACACATCCCAGGTTTCAGTAACCTGCTGCAATGCTTTGAAATAAAGAATTTCTGCTGTAAGAAATACGCTTTTCATCCATCGAAATATGAATATTGGACAATTATTGACTAACATTGATGTGCATGAAAAGCGAATTATTAGAGGAATTGAGAAAACTCAGTATAAAATCAATTTGCAAAATGCAGCCAATTTATTCAACAAAATATTATTATTATTATTATTATTATTATTATTATTATTATTATTATTATTATTATTATTACGGTGTTCAACTACGAAACCTAATTAGTGCTTCAGAGTCAGTTCCCATCCACGCTAGTTAAATGTAATGTTAAGTTTGTTGTGTGGTGCGTGCAAAGGACAAATTTATTGTTTTTTATGTTTTCATACTTTTCACATCTTTGCATATTGGGGTTTTCTCTTGGTAGGTGCTACCAGAGATCTGCCATAATTTCAAAGAAAAATACTTAAAACACCTTCATGCACATCTATCTACTAAACTATATGTCCATACAAAGGATTCCACATCTAATTAATTGAAGTTGACAACTTATGTCTACTGGTTTAATAATTGATTCATATTCGTTTTAAAAATTTGGAATGCTTTGCTTTCCTAGTATTTCCTAAATGGTTTAATTTGTCCCCAAGTGATGGACACTACTAACTTTTTGTCAACTTATATATTTTGGTGGGGCTGAGCTTTGTTTGGGCATATACAGATGCTCCTCTACTTACGAACGAGTTACCTTCTGAACGGCTGTTCATAAGTTCAACTTGGTATACACAAGGTCAATATGTACAGTACTATTTATGTTTTTTCTTACTAAAACCCAATACTAGTACTGTTACTGTACTTTATAGGGCATTTTATTAATAAAATTATATACAAAACCTAACTTTAAACAAATTATGATAATAATACTGTAAAGTACATGTACAGTTTTCTTACCTTTGAAACTGGTGGCATAGGCTTGTCGTGATGGATGATGAGAGGGGAAGGGCAGTGTGGAATTAATACAGGGGAGGCGGGTCGTCAACGTCTTCTTCGTTTTCTTTAATTTCTTTGAAAAGGATTTCTTCATCACTTTCCTCTTCATCTGGGGAGGAAGCAGTCATTGGAGGTGGGAAGGCTCTTGAGGTTGAAGGCGCTGGTTTAAAGAATTGTCTATGGAAGTTTACGTTGTCTTTCCTTTCTTTCCATCATATATGATATGATAATACCGGAAAGCATCATTGAGTTTTGTTGCTACTTCTGAGAATCTCTCAACATTGGGGTCCTGATTCTCAAAAACAGTCAACTCTTTTTCTAGAAGAGAAAATCCTTTTGCCACTAATTTTGTTTCAAACTTCTTTAAGGGAACAAGTTGTTGTTCTTCTTCATGTTCTGCTTTTTTGCATTTCTTCCAGTTCCATCCAATCCCCATTCGTCAGCTCCTCCGAGTGACTGTCGAACAGCTCTTGGAAGTCTTCTTCCCCTGTGTCAAGCTGTAACTTTTCACTTATGTCCACGAGACTGTTAAGGATTCCCTTTTCCTCCTCTTTTTGAAACCTTCTGGAGTCATTTACAAACTGTGGGCATAAGGCCTTCCATATTCCATTCATGTTGATGTCACTTACTTCACGCCATGCAGCGTCAATGTTCTTTACACAACTGTTGTAACCTTTCCAGAAGTCACGTAAGGTAACATTGCGTCATTTATCTCCTTTACGCCCTGATCCATTGGCTGAATGAGTGAAATTGTGTTGGGGGTATAAATAAACAACTTGAACGTCAGGATGGAAATCATCTAAGTGTGGTGGGTGACAGGGGCATTATCCAAAATTAAGAGAATCTTGAAAGGAATGTTATTCGCTCTGCAGTAGGCTACAGCTTGCCTTCGGGGATAAAGAGATGAAAAAAAAAGAGTCCTCAAATACAGCAAGAGTGACCCAGGCTTTCTTATTGGACATCTAGATTGCAGGTAGAGAACTTTTGTGATATTTTTCAGTGCCGGTGGATTTCCAGCACGATTGACGAGGAGAGGTTTTTAGCTTCACATCTCCCGAGCAGTTGCCACAGTAGTAACGTTAGCCTATCCTTCACCGCCTTAAATCCTGGCACCATCTTCTCTTCACGGCTGATGTACGTTTTTTCTGGAATTTTTTTCCAGAAAAGGCCTGTCCTGTCTATATTAAAAATTTGCTGAGGGGTATAACCTTCCTTATCAATTATTTCCTTGGGCATCTTGGGAAATTTTTTGACTGCTGCTTTGTTGCCGCTCGCTGGCTCACCGCTTACGGACACGTGACGCAAGTTGGCTCGTTTTTTGAAGCGATGAAACCATCCACGACTTCAGCAAATGTTTCATCTTTAGCACTTTCGCCAGCCTTAGCCTTCAAGTCATCGAAAAGACTTTTAGCCTTTTCTTGACTGAGCATGAGGCTGAGTGGTACACATCTTTGTCTGTGGTGTTCCATCCAGATACCGAAAAGGTTTTTCATTTCTTCTACCACCCTCCCCCTCTCTTATTTATAATTGTTGACTGCATTGGCACAGCACTTTTCACGTTCCATAATTTTGTCTTTCTTCTTCAAAATTGTGCCGATAATAGAGCGATTCTTATTATAATGGCGCTCTGCGTCGATAATTTTTTCACCACTATCTAACTTTTTTATTGTTGACACTTTAGTTTCCATTGAGATGGCTTGCCGCTTTTTACCACTACCACTTTCATCAGTAGCCTTGCACTTGCCATTAGGCATGATAGATAACGGATGCAGTAAATATTTAACGATAAAATCAGACGGATGAATTGCTGCACAGGAGATGAAGTCAGCACTAGCGTAAGTACAAAGAATCTGGGATGCATAGTGGCATCAGCTACAGTGCTGCTCAGCATCGGGAGCGGCAGAAATTATAACTAAGTCGAAGCAGGCCCTCACAACAAGATTTGCACTTCCGGGTCTTGGCCCAAAACACTCCAAACAAAAATTGAATTTACGAGCACGGATGTTTGTATCTCTGAAAGTTTGTAAGTTGAAAGTTCGTAAGAAGAGGAGCTATTTTGATTTCAGGTTTTGGTAGTCTGAATATTTTAATGACCCATTCGTGGGAATGTTAACTAGAATGGTGACAGAATCAGCATTATTTTGTAGTTTAAGATGACCATTCCAATTAAAATTATAGGTAAAAACTGAAATTCTTGTTATCCCTTTCAGATAACAAGAATTCCTCCGGGATTACGTTGTGTCTTCTTACCCTTGTTCCTTCATCCATTCTTTGGTTGTCCAAGAACAAATAATGGATTTAATTACTTGATGTTACAAGCAGTTTATGAAGCCCAGGCCTTGAGCCAAGCCCACCTGTTTTCCACACCTATGCCTAATATAAAAAGCTCTATATCAAATGTTTCAGAAAAGGGATCAGACAGTGTTGTTGGAATACTTTCAAGTAAGGCCCATGAGAATATGATAAAAGGAGACACATTTGAGTCATCAGGAGTGTGGACTCCCACGGATAGCAAACACCAGAAACACACAGTGCATGATACCGGAGAAAAACCATCAGGGAATGCAAAGCCTTCACAACAAGGCACTCAGGAAAAGTCTAATGTTTGGTATCATGATGGTCACTTGCAAGTTTCAGGTTCTGACAAGACTTTGAATTACTTGAAGGATATACCGAGTATGGTTGCTTCTAAAGATATTCAGACTTCACTGTCATGGGAAGATGGAGGTCACAAAGGTCACTTAAATGCGACTGGTATAATCAGTCATTCTTCTCAGAACGACAGTAGACCAGAAATGACCAAGTACCACACACCACAGGAGGAGGCTGATGTTGAATATCGTCCATTGAATTATGAAAACACTGAAATGAGTTCAGAAAAACATGAAGTTAGTGATAGAAATGCAACTTCATGGTTGATAAGAAAGCAAATAAAGATTCCTGATCAAGCGACTGATAAGGAAAACAACATACAGACATCATTTACAAATATTGGCAATAAGGATGAGTTTTCGGGCATTTCTCAACACACTACAGCTGGCAATGAAACCCTTAATGATGATAACCAGTGGCTAAATGATCTACAAAGATTTTTGTACAACTTGGACTTTAGTGATGTAACAAATCAGACTCAAACTTCCAAAGATGAAGCCAGCCGAACTTTGATTGCTAACAAGATGATGGAGCTTTTAGGGGCAAACCTTTATGAAACAAATTTACTGAATAAGACTTTGAATTTTACACAGACTCGTCGTGGCAACATGAACCAGATCATGGATCAGAATATTCACAGAAGAAAGCTTAGCCCTAGTTTCCCAAGGCTAAGCAAAGAATTTATTACCTCTCCTAATACAAGTATTGTAAAAAACTTTTTGGATAACGGCACTGTTCTCTCCATGAAAGACGGTTCTGACCTGCAGTTTAAACACTCAAACCCTTACCCTGTGCAGTTACACAATTACCCCTTAATTAAAGGATTACTGAAAATGAATACTGACTGGTCTACGGCTAATGAGACAGCAAATCGAAATATGAATAACACTGTCTCGTGGAACGATACCACAGATAGTGGAAGGTAAGTTGAGTTACAGAAAGATTTTCCAAAAATCAGAAAAGGTGTAAAAAGTTTTCCAAATGGAATTTGTATTCTTTGTGTCAGTGACCCCTGCTGATGTTGGCTTAAGTTTCAAGGACCCATCGTAAGTCAAAATAATTCAAAGTTAGGCAACTGTAGGACATACCTACTGTACTATCTCTTTCTAATTTTTGACAGAAATGCATATTCATTCATTGCCTTTTTAATATGTATCATATCAATATATAAATTCGCTGGTACGTATTTATTCATCACTGAATCATTTTATATTGTCATTACTTAAGTTTTCACCTCTGGCGCTTAAACATCTGTAGAGTTCTTTTCACACTTTCCGTCAGGTTCATGTCTGAGTTCTTTCTCCATAAGTCTCTGGCCCTCCAACTGGTTGAGGTCCTGCTACTTCCAAACCTCCATTCTGACCGACTTTTCTCCAGTTATTTCTTTGAGAACCCAGTGTTTCATGTCTCTGAACACCACTCTTCCTGGCTAATTCTTCATCCATATTATCTTATGTTTTCCAAGATCTCCACTAATGAATCTTAGCATTTTATTGTGACGTCAGAATCTCTTCCATTTTCTTTGAAAGTACCTCTGTCTCTGCTATGTAGAAAATTATAGGTCCTACATGCAAATCATAATTTCTAAAAATGTTATAATTAAGATATATCGGCATTTATAAGGAGTCCAGCAACATTTTTCTATCTTGTCCTGAATGTTCCCATTCTTTTCCTCACTGGCCTCTCTAAAAGTTCTTCACAATCCAGTTTGGCAGTAACAATATTTTAGCCTCTCCAAGGTCTGTCCCTTTGACATAGCATCCGATTACTTTGTCTCTTCACCATTACTTCTTATACATTATTCTTAATTTAGCAATCCTTATTACTAACTGCGATACCATCTGTTAAATTTGACATACATATTGAACTCAACTTTGTCCTCTAGATCCACATGGCCACTTTCAGGACGAACTTTCTCCTCGCAAAATCCTGTCATTTTGGTTTTCCAAATCTGTGTTTAGCTTAAATTTATTTTCAATCTTCTTTTTATCCAATTCACTCTCATTCCTGGAACCCAATAACAATGTTGACTGAATTCAGTGTCAGCTTAGAGTACAGTATTTTCTGTAATATAGAATTCAAAGTCTATGCTTATCACTATAATGATGCACGTGAATGAAAATCTCAGACCCAAACTTTTGACACTTGGTCCTACAACGCCAATGTGGTTTTCACAGAGACCAACAGATAGTATTTTGAATTCTTTATAAGGCAATGGGATGAATATCAAACATCTGCATGTTTTTCTTATTTGTTTCAACTGTAAGAAAAATGCTACTGGAATCTTTCTAATTTAAGAGAACTGTCTAAATTTGCTTGAGAAACACAGCGCTATATCACAGGACCCATACCGAATGAGTCACATTTCTTGGTGTAAATATTGTTCAGATGTTTGTTAGAAATTAACTACGAAATACTTGTTTGGTTACAGTAATCTAATTGTAAAATATGATGCAAAATGCAGAAAACATTGAAAATATCATTATCACCGTTGACATTTGTGCTCATTATATACATATCACAGTCTGCAATTCTTTCAAGTTTAATTTGGCGAGGTATGCCTACTACAATTTACCATTTTCATCGCCAAAACCATCTCAAGGATAGTGTATTTACTCAACATAGCCCCTACTATATTCTATGTTTTGTCAAGTGCAGAATCTTTTCAGTTTTAGTGTGTAAATTGTGCTTTTAATATTGTAAAGTCACACACACACAAGGAGGTGTCACAGGAACTTGTGTATTCAGCAAAATAGCAATCAGAACATTACTTGGAATATTTTTTCCTAAAGTAGTAGTAAAACGCAACCAATCAAACAGTATAAAACCCAAATTCCTAATGGATATCATATTCTCCAGGATAGTGTTTTTGAGATCGTCACCGCTTCAGGATCCTATAATGGCTGTTACAGCACCATCTTATCTCCGGGCCATGAGGGCCACCCCTTGCAGCAGGTCCTGTGGAACTGGAACCAGGATTACAAGTCAGGTGAGAAATCACTATCTTTTTATATCTGCGAAATCATGTCGTGTCTACTAAGTACTTAGTACATAAAAGAACTGAATATCTTAATATCTCTTCCACTAAAATTGTGTAGTGTTAGGCAGGATATGGTTTAAAAAACACTTTTATAATCATACGTATGTGAATCCTTAACTTTTTGTTACATTTCAGAAGTTTACTGCAGTAATAGATTTCAATTATATTTTGTGGAAAGAGGGGTTATAGGCCATGGAAGCATTCACTAGATTTAGAAATTGTATATCTAAATGTAACTGCAGAAACAGGGGTCTTTCCAGGCGACATGAATGGATGTGTGCAAAGAGTGTTTTATAGTTAATGCTGTGATTATTCATTGGTTCCCGTTTCGTTTCTGTTAGTGTAAACTAGCATTTTCATATCTTACTTAATGCAGTGTGACACGAAGGGCTTCTACGAGATTCCTCCAACCATGTCTCTCTCTTGCTTTCTCAGGCAGATCATTCACTAAATCCCAAACTCCTCATTCATAGTTCTTATCCATGTAGGTCTTGGGTTTCCTGTTCCTCAAGAGACTTCAGGTGTCCATGTAACATCCCGTCTTATAATCCTTTCAGGCTGTAGTCAAAGAACATGCCATAGCCTCAGCCAGTGACCAGCATTTTCATAGACACAGTACAACAGTTGGTTAATTTTCACCTGTTTGGTCCGCTAAAGTTAAAAGTAGGGAATTCCATAATGTCATATACCTGTGAATATTACAGGGGCATTCTGCAGATGCTGGAATGGAATGGAATGGAATATAAAATTCAGGCCAAAGGCCCAGCACAGGGACCTATGAGGTCATTCAGCACTATTTTTGCAGATGTTAAAAGTCAATTTAAATTTGTTAAAATTTCGAGTAATATACTTTATTTCTGAATGTAAGTGGTACTTTATATACTTTACAACTTATACGTAAATACTTGTTGAAGTTGCACAATTTTCCCTGAGAAATGTTTTGCTTACATTCAGTACCTATAAATACAGATATTTTGTTTTTATTCTGCTTATTTAACCATGATCAGGCGGTTTCCTTGATACTGTATATGTAGGAGAGAACGCGAAGTGGTATTCTTATTTTTAAAATTTTTGGGGGCAGAATATTTTGTTTTTATAGAGTTTTTTCACATGTGTGTGTGGATTACAAGTATCTACTCCCTAAAATATGCAGGAGCACCTTTGAAGATTTCTTTACAACATGGTTTACTATCTACATATAGCTCCTGTCATTTACAGTGAACAGTAAAGGCATGAAAAACCTTACAAAAGAGCTTTCAGTATCGTATTTCAAAAATTTATATTTTCAATGGTGATATTTTTTGCTGCAATACTTAATTTTGCCCTCAGTACCTTAAGCTTTTTACATCCTAACATATGAGTAAGCCTGATTTATCAGCAATGTGATGTCACTTGAACACAGAAATAAATAATCCTGCTAATAACATTCCTCCTCATCCCTTTACTCTATAAATAATGTAGCTGGTATTTAATCTTTGTAAATGTAGCAAATTTTTAAAGTAATTTGTATTTTTCCTAAAATACTCGTACAGACCTAAAGTTCTTTACATAGGGATTTAGCTTCCGAACACAAGCTGGAACGGCAGTTTAACATTCAGACAAGGTCGTTAATGCTGACACTAGGGGGGAAGCCCCGCCCACTCGTTGGTCTGCACTTCGCTTTGCCTTTCAGCCCAGGTACCAGAATAAGGGTGGATGAGGTGGGATGTGAATGTAAAGAACTTCAAGTTTGTATGTTAGAAAAATACAAATTACAATACTTTAAAACTTTGCTGTTTGTTCCTATACAAATACAAACCTTCGTTCTTTACATAAGAGACTTACCCATTGGTGGGGGAGTCTGGCCAAATGTCTGAACCGACTGGTTCTAACCACCCTGGAATACATTCCTGGTCTGGGGGAGCTAAGGAAGGAATCCTGCACTTCTAGCTTGCTGGACATATGGGATGTTGCAACTGCTAGACTTCCAGGTGTAAAGTAATGAGTTTGCTTCATTACTTTTGATAAAGGCTAGGAGGAACCCAAATGTGTCAGAGATAATAAAACTTGCTAATAAAACCAACAGGTTTGTTTTATTGTCTATCCCTTTCTCCCCTTGTCTAGAGAGAAGGGGGACATGCATCCAATCCACCTACAAAAATATGAAGGACAGGATGCCCTCGTCATGTAATTACCTGCAAAACTCATCCTTCCAACATGTGACGGCTCACTATGTGCCTCTGAGAGAAACAGGTAAAACAGAAAAGGAAGGGAAGAGACCAGTCACACACACATTCTCTCTTGCATATCGAGCACCTTGACGAGATGCTACCTGTCCCCTTAGGGGAGCCGGATGAGCTACACAACTTGCTGGGAAGCCACCACAAGACTCAAGGAAAAACATGTCTAAAGACCTGTGGGCGATGTCACGAAGGTACAACGAGGTAAATGTGGTCTAGCATGACCACATGCCTGCTCATAGTACCTGCTGAACTGACAAGTTCTTCCAGAATGAAAACAATGCGGCGATGCCCCTAACTTTGAAACCTCTTGCCCAGACTTAACTCCCTTCCACCTCATCAGATGAAGAGTAAGCTTGTTTGGTGTCTCAAGAAGCTTGAAAAAGTTTATGTTCTTGGACACCTCTTTCTTGGTTGAGCTGATACTAACAGGACAAGGTGGCATCTTGTCCCAATCATCACCTACAAAGTCCTTGAGGGAGGGGATCGAGAAGGATTCGAATCTGGCATCAAAGACAGATGGATTCTGAGTCTTCATTACTAATTATGAGATGAACTTGAACATAACAGATCCCCATCCTTTCGAGTGCTTAACATAGAAGGCCAAGAAGCTTGCCTACTCACTTCACTGAAGGCAGGACAAGCAAGAAAACAGTCTTTAGAGTCAGATCTCTGTCTGACGAACTTTCAACGACTCATACAGCAATCGAGCTAGGCTCTTTAAGACAAAAGTCACTTCCCATTCCGGGGGGCATGAGTTCCCTGGGTGGGAAAGACTGTTAGAAACTTCTCAGAAGCATAAAGATCGCCCACGAGGATGGGAGATCTATTCCTTTCGACTGAAGGACCTGGACAAGTGCAGCTCTGTAGCCCTTAGTGGCCAAAATGAAGAGAAGCTTCTCTCAGCAAAGAATGACAAGAAAGTCCGCTACCTGCTGAAGAGAAGCTCTGACCAGAGAGATACCATGTTGACTAAGCCAACCACAGAAGATGGAGCATTTCCCCTGGTACACAGCTGCTATGGATTTCTGCAGGTGTCCAGACATCCCCTTCGCTATGTGTTGAGAAAAACCCTCTTGCTCAAAGGAAATGCTGGATAGTCTCCAAACTTGAAGTGCTGGCACTGTCACAGCCTGGAGATACCTCTCAACGTGCAGCGGGCACAGAAATTTGTGCCATGGGGGAATCTCTCTCGGGACCTAGGACAACAGAGCCAGCAGGTCTGGGAACTGTTCAGTGAGTGGCCATTGGGGAGCCATCAGAGTTAATCTGAAATTTGGAGTGATGAGAGCCTTGTTGTTCACCCAACGAATCAGACAAAACGGAGGGAAAGTGTAAGCCTCCAAGTTGTCCCCTTGGTGCTGGAAAGCATCCTCCATCATAACCCATGGGTCCAGCACAGTCGAGCAGAATACCAGTAACTTTCTGTTGTACTGGGTCACGAACAGATCTATGTTTGGGACTCCTCTTGACTCAAAGAGTCACTCCATAATGTCTTAGCATAGGGACCACTCTGTCCCTATCACCTGGCTCTGCCGACTGAGCTTGTCTGCCACCACACTCCAAGAATACGGAATGTACTTGGATGACAGCTCTGCCGAGTGCTACTGCCCATTTGCACACCTGCACTGCCAACCTGTGCAGCTGGGACACCAGCCCCCTTGCTTGTTGATGTATGCCACTACCATAGTGTTGGTGCTCATCAACACCATGGAGTGCCCCGTGGCTTGGTCCCAAAACTCTTGCGGGGCTAAAAAAGTTGCCTTGAGTTCCAGGACATTGAAGTGGAGGTGTCTGTCATTCTGGTCCAACGCACACCTGAAACCAACAACTCTTTCACATGTGTGCCGCATCCTTCAGTCAATGTGTCTAACGACAGAAGTTTAAGAGGTGCGAAAGAAACGAGCAGGATAAAGTTACTGCTGATTCATTGAGGACACAGGCGGTTTATATAGCAGCAGACTGACGTCACGCCGAGGAATACAGTGAGAACCAGGGTGACCTGAGGTCAATAACATTTGACAATGAATACAATGAATAAATACACTCTGAGTTACAAAAATAGACAATAATGAAGTTGAATACATTCTGATACGTGAGCAAAAGAAACATATAACGCACAAGTTGGTAACAGGTAAATATTTACATAAATCAGTTTAAATGATTGGGTATGGCTGATCTTACGTGACCCGTTCTCCTTGGAGCGGCAAAGAAAATGGGTCGCCATCATAGAAAACCCACTTAGTGGGGACTTTACAGAAGCACCTCAGGAGGGGGAGTGTCCAATTGCACCCCTAAAAAGAGACTCCTGTCATCTAACTACCAAGCTAGATCTCTCCTCACTTCCTCCGACAGAGGAACAGGAGAGAAAGGAGGGTCCCTCGCTGGAGGCCAGTACTGTACTCCTTCATCCTCCACTAAAGGGAATGGAGGTGAAGCTGCCTATGGGGGACCATCTTCTCCAATGACACAGGTGACCCAGAAAGACATGCCACTGCCAAGCAGGTTGTTCCTGCTGGTACAAGAACCCAGCTGGAAGACCCTCACTACTGCCATTCTATCAGCATGCCCAGATACTTTACCCTCTGCTTGGGCATGAGATCTGACTTCTCGAAGTTGATCATTAAATTCAGGATGTGACAAAAACTCAAGAAGCTGATCTCTGTCCAGAAGTACCTGCAGCAACGAGCTCATTGGGACCAGCCAATTGCCCAGGTATTTCCACAGACATACCCTTGTGAATGAGCCAGAGCCTAGGTCAACATGAACACCCGAATGAACACTTGGGGAGCAATTGAGAGTTTGATGCAAAGTGCCCTGAACAGGAACACCATCCACCACGAGGGTAAAGTGGAGATACTTGTAGGAGGATCGATGGACAGGTACTGAAAATACAGTACACATCCCTCAAATCCACCGAAAGCATGAATTCGCCCTCTTATGATATCGAGAACTGAACAGACCGCTTCCATCAAAAACCAGGTCTGGCAAATGAAACAGTTCAGTGGACAAAGAGGTTGATGACTAGCTCTAGCTGCCCATCACCTTTTCCACCAGGGATAGGCGTCTGGAAATCAGTCTCTTGTGACTTCCATAGTGTTTTTCCGGAGCATAACAAACACCTTTTCCCACACCCCGGAACTAACATTTAGGACCAGATTGGATCGAGTGAGGGGTGGCGAAGACTCGTAGGGTCATAGATACCCTACCTGATGGGCATCCACTAACCAGGTCTCTGATCCATGTCGACATTCTTTTTTTCCTTGTCCCCCCTCCCTGACATGGGAGGAGGGCTGAAAGGGACATGGCTGTACATCTGTCACTAATCAGATAAAAGAAACCTGGGTACCTCTATGAGGGGCCAAGAAAGCCTGGGACTTTCTCTGATTGAAGAGGAAGGTCCAGCCTGGCCCGAGGGTTGGGCTGCAGTGCTACACAAAGACCTGGAGGTCTTAGCCACTGCCTGGTGAACAAGTTTGTTGTTTTGAAGCCTGTCCATCCCAGCCTCCACCTCATCTCTAGCAAAAAGGGAGGAGGATCCCAGATCTAGTCCATTCCTGAGCATCAAAGCCAACTCAGGATCAACAAACCTACCAGTTTTAGACAGCACAGCCTCTTGCCTCTTTAACACAAGGTTAGCCCACAGTCTGCTGTCTGGTTGAGGAGGCAGATAATACCCCTACCTCCAAACAGTAGCAGTCTCATGAAAGCTGCATCTTCCTCGGGTGTACGGGCACCTGAAGAAAAAGCAATCTTCGCCAATGACAGGCTCCAAAGATCGATCTACGAGACTGACTGGAATGCTGCCATGACAGTCGATTCCAGGCCGCTGCCTCTGTCTGTGAGAGGGAGACTCCCTCCATGTGGAGACGCTTTAGCAACAGACCAGGACACAGACAAGTCAGGTCTGGGTCAACCTGCTTGGTCAGCAATGAGCTCTCCATGAGAACATATTTCCTCTGGCAAGCTCGAGGCGGAGGAAGTGTCTTGCACCAACAGCTGGACCGGGGAGAATTCTCTTGCCCAAAACCAAGAGAACTCACCTGCACCAAAACCTCATCAGTAAGTCTGGACAATGACAGGTTGAGCGAAACTCTGGGTTCCCTTTAAGTACCCAGAAAGACTCAGTGGTGGAAGCATGGTCCCAGGAAAAGCCAACCCCAAAAGAGGAAAGAAACTGATTACACAGCCTGTCCTTCCCTGGACAACGCCTAAACTGTGTAGTTTCCTCTTCAAAAAAGGCTTAAGTAATTGAGGGGTTTGCATATATAAAAACAACTACAAACACACAAATATATTTCAAGCAAAAACACATAAAACAGAAAACAAACAGCAGTCAGGCAGAGATGTCTTAGCTGAAAGCAAAGTGGAGTGCAGTCTGATGAGTGGGCAGGATTCCCCCCTAATGTTAGTAGTTAACAAGATTGTCTGAAAGTTAAATGGTCGTTCCAGCTCGTGTTCACAAGCTAAATCCGTATGCAAAGAGCGAAGGTTTGTATTTTTGTAAGAACAGTTACATTTTTGTTATACTGTTTTGGAGAGTACGTACTGACAGGTTCCTGTTTTGTACAAAGAAACAACCAGTTGTTATTAATTTTCTTAGAGCAAGTGCTGTATCTATTCTAATTTTTTTCTATTTAATACTAAGGACAGAGAAGAGTATAAAGAACTTTTATATCCTGATTCATAAACACGAAATTGACAAAAAACATTATTGTTTATTATTAATCCAAGTAAACCACATTGAATTTTGAAAAATACTGTTTGTAAGGAAATAAGAACAAACTTGATAGCCATGTTGAATATGTGATATAAATCAGCATGCAAATGGGAACTTGATAACTAAAATATTGTAAAGGCCTTGGATAAGAATGACAAAATTATTTTGTAACATTTTCAAAATCAAATCAAAGGCTGTCTTATAAATAAAGACTCACGGTACTGCCTTCTTTTTCAGATTTGTATTTCAGGTAGCGAACCTGATAAAGAAGTTCCATCAAGCTTCTGTGATGGACTGCCAAACAGTATTCCTCCTTACACTGAAGTATGCAACACTTTCCCCTGTCACACACCTGAGTAAGAGACTTACGGTACTCCTTTCATGTATTTGCTATTTTATAAACCTTAAAGTTTGTCACAGTTACAACAGTTTGTAATACTATGCTTTTTAACTAACTCAGTTTGAATGAAAGTGAAGAATTGTTGGAAGTATCAAGGAAAGAACTAAAACTGTGGGTGTGTTGCAGATGGATTGTTAAATCATGGGGCCACTGTTCGGAGTGGTGTGACGCCGGCGTACAACATCGGCAAGTCGATTGTGCAGTTCCAATGTTGGATTCAGGCTCTGCCTTTGCTGCAGCTCTTTATTTACACCATGAACATTGTCAAAAGCAAAAGCCAGTCACAGTGAGGCTCTGCCAAGGTCCTTGTTTACCAGGTAAGAACAATATCTTATTACTATAGAGAGAGTACTAAAAATTCTGCAGTATAAACTTATGTGCAACCTAGCTGTTTTCCGTTGTAATTCAACCACAGAAAATGGCTGCAGATGTTTTAGAAGATGAGGTATGTCTGCTACACCATCTTTGGAAGACTGCCCACTTAGATTGGTAGACTTGGTAAGAAGACTGGCGTCTACATCTTGCAACAGCCTCTGCAGCTGATCTTGAAAATCCCTTCGCTCTGATGAGTCTCCGGACAGTCTGAAGCTTGTCAGAGCAAGAGCAGATAGTCCCTTGTGAAACCTCCAGAGGTGGGGTTGTTTCAGTAGATGTGGACTTTGTGGAAGAAGTCTCGGGAAGTCCACTAAGAGTCTCAGGAGGTCCAGGAGCCACTCTTTGAGAGGCCAAAATGGAGCTACCAGGGTCATTGTCACGTTGTGATGAAATTGAAATTTGTTGGGTACTTCCCTGACCATGCTGAACGGTGGGAATGTGTATAGGTCTAAATCTGACCAATTTTGAAGCATGGCGCCTGTCGCCCATGCCAGAGGGTTCGAGACCGGAGAACAAAAGAGAGGAAAGCGATGATTCCTTGATGTTGCGAATAGGTCCAATGTTGGTTTCATTCAAAGGCAGTTGCAGACCATAGGGTCCAAGGTCCACTCTGTGGGGAGGACCTGTTTGCGATGACTCAGTTCGTTCGCCAACACATTCATCTTCCCTTGAATGAAACAAGTGACTAGGCAGTCCCCAGTTATTGGCGGGGGTTCTGTTCCTGACGATGTCACGATAACTGAAAATCGCCGATAATAGTGCCAATATCCAGTTATCAACGCCGATAACCAGGGATCAGTGCTGCCGGTAAGTGGGGGGTCGGAGCCGATAATTGGGGATCGGCACCGATAACCGGCGATTGGCGCTGAAAATCCAGTTATCGTCGTCGCTAGACAAGCACTGTAAAACTGGATCACCAATAACCGAGGCTGCCGATAACCAAGGACTGCCTGTAGTTTCACTCGATTCTGGTCTGCTCAAATGAGGGGTTCCTTTGTCACTTCACAGAGGGAGAACGAGTGAGTCCTACCTTGTTTTCTGATGTAGGAAAGAGAAGTGGTGTTGTCTGAGTGTACCACTACTGTTTTGTCGGCGATCGTGTCTGAATAGGATATGAGTTTTAAATGAATGGCTGTCAGTTCTTTGACAATCATGTGCAGGTTCCGCTGTTCCGGAGACCAAGTCCCAGAAGCTTCCATGTTCCCCAGAGGGGCCTAGATCTGAGGCATCTGAAAAGAAGTCTGGGTCGGGGCTCACAGGGCGCAGAGACTTTCCTTCTGAAATCTTCCTTCAGACATTCACCATTGCAGGTCCAACTTGATCTCCGCTGTTATGGGGAAAACAAATGAGTCTGGTTTTATTTTCCTATTCCAATTTGCTTTTAGGAAGAACTAAAGGACTCTCATATGGAGTCTGTCTTACTTGACAAACTGTTCGATGGAGGCAAGAGTTCCCAAAAGACTCATCCACTGATTTGCCGAGGAAGACAGGAGAGAGGGAAAATTGAGGACCATCTGTAGACAGAAATCGATTCTCTTGGGGATCGAAAAGACAGAAAACTCAGAGAGTTGATCCTCATCCCCAAATAAAGAATCTCCTGAGTCAGAGTCAGCTGCGAATTCTGCAGATTGATCAGTATTCCTAGCTCTTGGGTGAGGAGAAGGGTCTTCTGTAGGTCTTCGTGCACTTCTGTGATAGTGATCAGAGAAGCCAGTCATCCAGTTAAAGGCAAATGTTGATGCAGAGCCACTTTGCAAGAGGGGCGAGCACTTGCATAAAAACTTGAGGAGCTGTAGAGAGGATAAAGCACAGGGCCCAAAATTGAAAGACTCTGTCCTCGAAGACGAACCTGAGATACTTCCTGGAGTCTGGATGAACAGGGACATGGAAATATGCGTCCTGCATATCAAGAGAAATCATCCAACCGCTTTGGTGAATGGATGATAGTATCGACTGGTCCGTCTCCATTTTGAACTTCGTCTTCTGGGCAAAGAAGGTCAGAGTGCTGACATCGAGGACAGGTCTCCAACCCCCTGATGACTTAGGGACTACGAAAAGATGGATGTAAAAGCCTTTCATGGAGCAATCCTCTACCTCCTCTATGGCTCTCTTCTGGAGGAGGGATGACATTTCCTCTGAAAGAGCCGATTACCTCTCGGAGCCTTTTGAGTAAGCTGTCAGTGCGATTGGCATGGAGCCTAGAGGGGTGATACTCCTTGAATGGTATCGAGTAGCCCTCCTTCAAGATCTTGATTATCCTAGGTTCTGCTTCTCTGACACTCCACCTCTCCCAGAAAAGAAGAAGTCTGGCTCCTACTGGTGCACAAAGGACTGACGTTTCATTTCTTGGACGAAGATCTGATAGAGGTCCTTTTAATTGACCTGGCCAAGCAATGTACCTTGGAGCGGGGCTTGGGAGGAAAACTGTCTACTCCCACAAAAGGGTTGTTGAAATGGTGAAACTGACTTGGCGCCAAATGATGAAGACTCTTTAGGGCATTTAGAAGACTGTGCCAACAGGTCCTGGGTTGACTTTTTCTGGAGGTCCATACCTATCTCCTTGACCGTGGACTGGGGAAATAGATAAAGGTGGTCCAAAGGGGGGTATGCAAGGCTGACTTCTGAACAGAAGTTGCTCCTTTAGTAGTGAAGGAGCACCAAAATTCTCTCTTTTTGAGAACCCCTAGAGAGAAAAGAGCCACAAGCCCTAGGGAGCCATCTCTGATGGCTTTGTCCACACAGGACAGTATGCCAAGCCAGTCTGCAGTGAAGTCTCCAGTCAAATCAGTACAGTCCTCGATCTTCTTGGCAAGGGCTCCAACTGTCCAATAGAGAAAACTGAACATCTCAAAAACTTTTAAAATATTCTAAGAAGGTGACCCAGCTCCATGGATGCAAACATCACTTTCGCCGATGAGAAGGTTGAACAGCATGACAAATCATTCAGACCTGAGAAGTCTCCCAGGGAGGAGGCAGCGCTCCCAAAGACGGAGCTTCTCTGGTAGCATACGACGGATATCTCCTGGCTGTCAACATCGAAGGAGGAAAAACAAAGGCGGCCTTACCCTGCTCTCTCTTCACTGAGAGCCAATCACTGACCTCTTTTAAGTGCTTTCCTCGAAGAGGAGGAAAGAACCAACTTGAGAAGATGAGCACTGACATCAGCTTGATTTCTCACAAGGAAAGTCAAGGCAGGGGAGACTGGGGCAGCTGGCTCAAAGTATGACAGAAAAGTTATCAGGAAATATCTCAGCAGAGATGCATAAGCAGAAGAAGCGGGTTCTTGTACTTATTCCTCTTCAGAATGGAAGAAACTGGGACAAAGACAAGTCCTTACATGGTTTGATCATAACCGGAGCTTTTTGGAGCAAACCCAGAATGTTGGCAAACTGCTGCTTGATGGGCCCGAGGACGGATCTCCTACCACAGGTGCAGAAGAACTTGAAGCTGGCAAAGAGGGGGTCGGGCGCTTAGCTGGTGCCAGGTGCTTGTCAACTGGTGCCAAATGCTTGAGAGCTGGCACCGGGCACTTGAGAGCTGGTGGCAGGCACTCGGAGACTACAACTGGCACTTGGCGCTCAGGAGAAAATGTTAGGTGCTCACAAGATGATGGGCGCCTGGACAAAGACGAAGAGCGTTTCTTGACACTCAAGACACTTGGGTGCCAAATACTGGTGCTCTGTAAAAGAACGCTTGGGCAAAAAATACTCCGGACTGTGCCAAGCACTGCAGGATGGATGAGTGCTGTGAGATGGTTCCTTAAATTGCTTACAAGGAAGAGGCAAAGAGCTGACCATGTCATTCATATGTCTCCTCAAAGGACGAGACTCGCCTGGAAAACGCCATTGGCACCTCTTGCCGAAACTGGAATTCTCTTGAGTTGGAAGACAACTGATGTGCACTAACTGAGACACCTTTCCAATGGCTGTCTGTCGAAGCCTGGGCATTCTGCGACAGGTTCGACTGAGGTGGCAACTACCCATGGGCAAACCCCACCGGCCTCCTTTGGACCTCCTGTATGTCTTCTCCCATGGTCAGGGGAGTATGACAGGGACCTTTGTCTAGGAGAACCGGTGGGATGGGCAGCCACCTCCTCCACTTGTACTTACACGATACTACCACTTTTGGGATTATCGCTGAACACTTTGTCCATAAGGACCCTTAGGGATGGCCCTAATTCAGCCTCTGTGTTCACCACTAAATCAATCTTGCAATCGAACTGGCACTCGAGACTGGCAATGGGATTGGGGTCGGAAGCATGGGAGCTACACTCTACCAAGCACAAAGAGACCTCTCTGGCATGGCGTTTAAAGATCTGCCCTGTTGCCAATTTTACAAAACAACAACTTGACAGACCTTTGCATGTCTTTGAGACATACCCTGAGGCTATAATCATGAGATTATAGGGGCTGTTTTTCATTTCCAGGTATTTTAATCGCCTTCCTATTCCGTCCTGCTTAAGATTTGTCTTCAGTCCATTTCTTCTCCACAACCTACGAACAATAACATATTTTTCATATTTTTTACAAAGATTTACCATTGTATGTATGGCCCATTTATAAATATTCAACATTTTCGTCTAGACAAGAAACATCATACAGTATTTACATCTAAGTAACTGGAGGGGTAAGCTGTTTGTATAATGAACTGGCGCTCTCTCTAAGATCCCATGCTGGCATAAGACCACCTTAATCTTAACTATTTTGTCAGTACTTGTAGATGTACATTTATCATTATTATTTGTTTGCATACGATTGTTTATTTTCTCACTCGTCCAATTTACTCTATGTTGTGCTGTACTTCATATTTCCTTTCTTACTAATTTATTCTTTACCTATGATATTAAGAAATCAAGATAATTGTAGAAAGGGAAATGCCTCCAAACATACCGTGACCACTGAAAGTGCCCAATGGAGACAGTCTTAAGCTGCTTATCGATGGATTTAAATGCACGTGGAGCTGTTTGAAATATTGGCAACAGTGCCAAAATGAAATGCCAGGTTGATCGAAAATCCGATTCTGTTTCTTGTTATTGCATAAAAAAACTTTATCACTCGTGAACCTATGTAATTGACTTAGAATTCTGCGTAATGAAAAAGATGATATTTGATATCTGTAATGGGAGAAATGGTTTTATCTCTCTGTTGTTGTTATAGATTTGGCATACATGAGAAGATTAAACACACGTGGAATGGCACCCCAAACAGCCCCACCAGAGAGCTCATTTCATTTTGGTTTTAGCATAGGCACAGGAATAGGTGGTACAATGGTAGGGGGACTGGGGATGGGAGACAAGGCTGGAACAGGGGAAGGAGGAATGGGAAGATCATCTACATTACCAGGTCTAGGTGTAGGTTCTAGGCTATATGTCCTACTTTCGGCTCTAGAGGCCACCTTCCTCTTTCTATCCCTATCAAGCTTGCAGTTTGCACCAAATCGTATGGGAATCATAAGTAGACTTTGTCACCCTGGTCTTACAACCCTCCCAACAATACCTAATGCTGAAGGAACTTGAGTCCGACATGATAATTGACAAAAAACAGGTTATAAATAACCTTAGCTAAGCTAACAAGCTTGAAGGCTGCGCAAATGTGTATACTTCACGGAATTCTGGAGGATAGACCCAAAATACTGAAGAAATGAATCAAAAGTAGCTGCTGCAAACATGCGATGTTATGTCAACGGCCGGCAGACACGAAGTGAGTTCTGCTGCTTTGTTGTTCCTATTGTTCCCCGATAGTGGGTGCGTTAGTCACCTACATAAAAACAATAGAAACATGTGAGGTTCAAGAGAAATTTCAAAAGAGAGACTGATTCTTTATTATTCTCGACAGGTGTCTATAAAGCAAAAAGCGGATGGAAAGGTAGCAGGGGACCCAAGGGCCCCCGCTGCATCCATACAGAATTTGTGTTTTCTGACAAGCATAAAAATACGTACAATGTTCGTTACAGGGCATATAAAAGGTAGATACACATATCGGCAGGAAAGGCCGTACAATGATGCATAAGATGAGGTACATAAAGAATCTGAAATAATGACAGGTAGTTTACATGACATGATTAATGTGCATATGAAGGGAGAAACACAAGAAAGGAGAGGCGATTTGACGCCCTTACAAATACTCCTCCCTACTTCTCATGCAATAAAACGCGGGAAAACGCGTTGTATTGAGTCCGTTAATGGTGCTGATTTGTTCGAGTGGTCGAACGAAGTGCCAAAACGTGCCCTTTTGGGTACGCCGTATTTAGTCCATTAATGGTACGGTTTCCGCCATGGAGGGTGCTATCAGAGGCCTAAACTTAATGCCGTAGTTAGTCCACTAAAGGCTCTCTGATTTTAGGGTGCGGCCGTCGTTAGTCCGCTAATGGCTGGGCCAAAACCGCACTACCTGTCCTTGACCCGGGGTCACCAGTGTGAGGTTCAAGAGAAATGTCAAAAGAGAGACTGATTCTTTATTATTCTCGACAGGTGTCTATAAAGGAAAAAGTGGACGGAAAGGTAGCGGGCGACCGGAGGGCCCCCACTTCATCCATACAGAATTTGTGTTTTCTGACAAGCATAAAAATACGTACAATATTTGTTACAGGCATATAAAAGGTAGATATACTCGTACATATCGGCGGAAAGGCTGAACAATGATGCATAAGATTAGGTACATAAAGAATCTGAAATAACGGCAAGTAATATACATGACGTGATTAATGTACATATGAAGGGAGAAACACAAGAAAGAAGAGGCGATCTGATGCCCTTACAGCACTACCATGATTTTTTAAATTTAAGTTGTTACGTGAATGGAACCATAGCTACATAATTACTTGGTAAGTTACTTATATGAAACTAAGTTGTAAAGAAAGAATAAGACATTCCTCCCGTAGCTTCAGAAATAGGTCTACCAAGAAAAGATTGGTTATTGGACTGATTTATGACTACTAGTATTGTCGTCACGACACCTAGGTTATTGACGCCATAAGAGAATT
Source organism: Macrobrachium rosenbergii (assembly GCF_040412425.1). NCBI lineage: Eukaryota > Metazoa > Arthropoda > Malacostraca > Decapoda > Palaemonidae > Macrobrachium > Macrobrachium rosenbergii. The sequence continues at coordinate 55,034,043 of NC_089782.1, read as the reverse complement.
AAACTAAAACAGGTTTTGATGTAGGAAAAACCTATATTTGGTAGTTGCTGTTGAGTCCTCAAGGAGTTACTTTCCATAGTCTACCAGAGTTCCAAGGTGACCAAACTAATATCAAAGAATTTTCTTCTAGTTGGTCTTTTTGGCCAGGTATTGTGTCATAACGATTAACATTATAACACGTGATATAGCATATAATGGACTCAAAGACAAGAGGGCACTTTCCCTTATCTTCAGCGAAGCTGAACCCAGTTTTTCCAGCATCAAAAGAACCTGCAAGAAAAAGAAGTGACTATTGCGCATGAGCATCTGCCCTCTTGTTTACAACTTGGCCATTACTCTGTTGGTCAATGCAGGATAATCCCTTGCACAAATCCCATGCCTTTTCGTCAGGGAAGTAGGAGGGTTTTGAGGACTCAACAGGGACTACCAAAAGTGGGCTCTTTCTATGTCAAAACCTCTTTTTTGATAGTGTAGTCGCTTGTTTTGTCCTCAAGAAGCTTTACAAAGAAATTGACAGGTGACGAAAAAGGCTTAAGCTCTCAATTTTTAATCCCAACACCCCAAAGGAAAAAACATTTCTGGTCCGAGGTCAAGCCACAGATTTCAGTCCCATTCCTTATTCCAAATACTCTTCAGGTTTTGGTACTAAGGAACAAGAAACTATACTCGAACTTATGTTTTAAGATGTAGGTCTACAGTGGCTTACCTAAGTATGCTGGGTTTGGTTTGCAGTACTGTCGCCCTTCTCCCAGTGATAGTTAGCATACTCACCATCAGTAAGACCCCTGGTTTACTGCTGTAGCACCTAGGGGTTAAGACTAACCATGCCACCTACTGATACACAGTGTAGTCGAATTTGTTCGAGCATGTGGCAATAATTTAACTGATGACCACCCTATACAGTCAGAGACTTCTTCGAAAGAGACATTTCTGAAGAAGGCCAATGACTTACTTTCCTAATATCATGTGACCTAGGAAAGGAGTGGATTTGCCTTTTTAATGAGAAGCACTACAATCATTCTCAGCCTGTAGGGAGAGTGGTTAATTTGTGCTAGGATGTAGGAAAATCGGACCCTCTGGGATGTTTGCTGTGACTTCTAGGTAAACCTTAAGTGCTTGAACCGGGCGTAATGTCTTGTCTGCTAAACTGAGTTTTCTTATAAGAACAGATTTCCTTTTTAAAGGATCCTCATTCTTGGCCAGGAATGATGGGTCAGGGAACAATAATAATTGATGGTCAGCTGTTTGTGTGATGCACCGTTCCCATCTAAGAGAGCCCAGTTCACTAATAAGAGCTCCTGATGCTAATGCAATCAAGAAGATCGCCTTTTGTATTACATACATTGTGGTTGTATTGGGTCCGCTGAATTGAGGGGTTGATAGAGCAAAAGACTGCAGAAGGGAAGTGACAACTTCTATACTGGAGTCAGTCCCTAATCCATAAAGCAAGGGTTCTGTTAATGCAGCCTTGTATGCCATGACTGTTTTAACTCCAAGGCATTTATCTTCAAAAGGGTATATAAGAAAAATAAAGTGTTTCTATAGAAATCTCAACTGAGCTCTCAGTATGGATATAATCTAACCATATCTTCCATACAGACTGGTATTGCCGGATAGATGATGTCCATAATTTTTGCACTGGGTACCTAGCAATGTTGGGTGAGTAATTTTCACGATAGATATTTTTTAAACATCCATACGTGCAGGTCTCGGCCCAGAAAGGAGGATACGTAAACGACTTTCCCTCCAACTGTCTGGGATAGAACAGTGGACGATAGTGGAACTGCTCTTTTCGTCCACTGTTGAAGTAATAGGAACCAATGCCTGTGTGGCCAATTTGGGCTATTAAATAAGCTGTTCCTTTGAAGGTTAGAAGTTTGCTCAAAACCTTCGAAATCTGGGACAATGGAGGAAAAAGATATCATCCTCCCCTTGTTTCAGCCTTTAGGAAGGCATCTCTTACTGTTGCATGACTGTCCATACTGTTGCATGACTGTCCAGGTTCGGAGACACCTATATTAGGAGTCTGTGATTCTTGTACGTGACAAACAGGTCCACTTCCAGTTGTGGAAGCATGCTGGCTATTGTTTGAAAAAAGTGGTTGTCCAACATCCACTCTGCTGAGGCTGTCGTTTTCCTTGATAGAGAGTCTGCTATTACAATGAGACTCCCTGTGAGGTGAATTGCAGACATTTGCGACTCCCTTGCTTCCGCCATCCAAAGGATTGCTGGCATTATCATATTGAGAGGAGGTGAACATGATCACGACCTCTTGATGTAGGATATTGTAGTTATGTTGTCTCTCTCTTCTGGAGGTTTGAGCTTTTTTGAGAGACAAAAAGATAGCCATCAGCTCCAAGAAACTGATATAAGAATTCCTCAGAGTAGCCAATCACCTCCCTGCCACCTGACAATCCTCCCAATGTGCTCCCAACCTGTCAACGAGGCATCTGTGTGTATTGCCACTCATACAGACGGGTGACCTGTTTCACCAGAGATTCCTTCCAGATCCAAGGCCGAAGTATCTCCCCAACTTTTTTAATCTTTTGATGAGATAGCCAGGATTTGTTCAAATTTTTAGTTGCAATCTAAGTATTGGATCTATTACTGGTGCGAACTGCAGCAGGCCCATCATATGTTCTAATTACCATCTGGAAACTCTGGGCTGTGAAAGGAACCTTTTGAGGACTAGCCTTATTCTGTTTTGAGTATGATGCGGAGAGACAACAGTCCCAGCCACTGAAAGTGTCTGCCGGGCGTGAGGTGGGATTTTTCAGATTTATTGTAAAACCTTTTGACTGTAGTCTGTTGACCATTGCTCTTAGGTTTTTCAAGAACTCTTTTCTTGTGGGCCCTCCGATCAACCAGTTGTCTAGGTAGACCATTAGTTTTATTCCTCTTTGTTTAAGTTCTCAAACGAATACCGTTGCTAACCTTGTAAAATATTCTTTAGGCAATGTTTAGCCCAAAGGGCATGACTTTGAATCTGTACGTATCTTTCCCTATCAGGAACTTTACGTGCCAGTATGCATTTTTCAGATCTATAGAAACTGTCCAAGCCCCTTTTGGATTGATTCAACGTACTTAGGCAACAGTAATTATCCGAAACTTTTGGCAAACAATGTGCTTGTTCAATGCTGACTGGTTGAGGATCTCTCTTCTTTTGGAGGAATCCTTTTTGAGGACATCGAAGAGACGTGCTTGGTGGTGAATATACGCATTTTTCTCTATGGGGCCCATTAACAGGGCCTTTCTGCACATATAGATAATGTTGTTCCCCCACAGGGAAAGCTTCCACTGTCTGTGATGTTGTCGAAGGCAACCCCAACTATACAATTTCTCTTGGTATCTGCCTCCTCCTCTGCCTTCGCCTTTGATAGACATTCCAGGTGTTGCTTTTCCTTTTCCCCTATAAGATGGTTTTTGGACCTTGTGAAAAAGGATGTCCGTGCTGTTGTTGTCCCTTTGTAGGGAATTATCCCTTCTGACCACCTACCCCTTTTTTTGAGGAAAACTTTTTTGGGTGACTGAAGGCTTACATGATTTTTTTATCAAAATGAGCCTTTTTTTGGGGTGAGTAAAGGGATATTTTGGGTTCTTTGCTTCCTGAATTCCCCTTTCCCCAGAAGAGCATACACTGTACAGTTCTGTTGGCGGGCATGCTCACTGAGTTGGGCCACAACAGAGTCCTCAAACAGGTAATTATAGAAGGGGTTAGTATGTAATAATGTAGTGATATTGGAGAGTGATGTGATGGAGCCCTCCAATGCTTCCATTCGCGCTTTCATGCGCCATTCTAGAAGTCACAGATTGCTTCTCATCGGGTTCTCATAAGACTTGGCCTCAACAGCAAAAATTATCCTTGAATCTTCTAGAAGCCTTTTGGTGGCAACTTCCAGCAAGGTGGCAGAGGTTATAATACTAAGGATTCGGAGCCTAGCATAAAATTCTGATGAGGCTGTCCAATCTGAGATTCTTCTCATAGGGGTCCCAAACTGCTTTAGTGCTTTCCTTTCAAAAGGAAGTTGTAGCGTTGCCCATTCCTTGGTGGAATTTCCCGAAATTGGGATGACTGTGGCAGATGCTTTTAATTCTGCCATTGCCTCTTGTTTTTAGTCACTACAAATTCTGAAAATTTGTCTTCACATGATTAATAATTTTGAAAGTGAAGGGACAGAAGGCTGGGCTACTTGGTGAGCAACTTGGGTCTCATTCAGAATGGAAGCAGAGATCCATTCTTCGCTGACCAGGTAAAGGGTGATTTCTATAGCTTTTAATGCTATAGGCACAGGTAAGAAAACTGTTTCTGTTAGTGGTTTCTCCATGTCTGGTGAAGATGGTACTAGGTGCCATTCTGTATTAGGGAATTATACATGCACAACTTTGATCATAGTTTTTCTCTCATTAATTACATACTTGCCATCATGAGAGAAAATGCACATTGAGGCGTCTCGCCAAGGGTTATCAGTATCATCAGGGGTGGATATTGGAGCCCCTATTATTTTTTTATCTGAAGTTCTGTATTCCGAATGAACCATTTTGTTGTTTCCAGTCGGAATTCTAACATTAGACCTCGTTTTGGCAGCATTTGTATCCACACTCACTTTTCTGTTACAGGGTGTAGTACGTTTACACTTTGGGGTGTACATGACCAACTTACTTTCCTTTTTGGAATCATGCTTCATGTCCCTTATATATCACCGTTCTGTGGCAAGGGCATCTTTGATGGTACTCAATTTCCTTACGGAATTGATCAAATGCTGCAAACTGTGTATCCCTTTTGGGGGAGCTTGCGCAATCTGAGCTTCAGCAACTGAACTGTAACTGCCTATTAATCAAGGGGCAGAAGTCCTGGAAAAGTTACTAAACCCCTCCGAAAATGTAGTCATTTCAGTCGGAGTTAGGTGGATCCTAGTATGCCTTTTGGGGGAAACAATAGCTGCATGGGGAATAAAATTCCTTCTGGAAGGTTTCTCCCATGGCTAGCTAAAATTTGTCCCCCTGAGCCTTCTGGGTTCAGCAGGGCCATTTCAGTGGCAATGTCCACTTCATATTCTTTAGTAAGATTGTCAACCCCATGTAAAGATTCCTCTACTTCCTCCGCTGGGTTAACCTGGGAGGTACTGAGGACTGATGTTATTGGGTTTTGGCCCAAACATGGATATTGTTCTGAGAAAGGGTTAAATATCTGCTGCTGGAGTTCTGCCAGAAAGACATAATCTCCTTCCCTTCCTCGCCCCTACTAAACCTTAGGACCCATCGAGACAGCTGTTTAGAACTTAAAACTTGCTGCCAGGACCATACTACAGATCTTGCAAGCAAATTTGTCTTCTTTTTTACAAGGACTATGCTCATGGCAGGTGGTATGGGCCGTACCCACTGGCAAAAAGTGAACTGAGCAATTTGCTATGGAAAACTTAAACTGAGGATCCTGCCTGAATGTACACTAAATTGCGAAGATTTTGGTATATAACAAATTGTAAAACGATCAAAGCAACACAGAGAAAATATTATCACAAAATGATGCATGAATTCGTAACTCGCAGATGTAAAAAACATTTTTTTTCAAAAATTCACCATAAATCACAATATTCTGCTAGAGACTTCCCATTTGTTGCAAAATGAAGGTAAATGATTGAATATTACTAGAATGTAAGATTTTTAGTTTAAAATTGCATTTTTCGACCATTTCGGTCGAGTCAAAGTTGATCGAAGGTTGAAATTTCGGCACTTATCGTGATTTATATGAAAATATTTCAAAACTGTAAAAGCTACAACCATGAGTTATTTTTTGTTGTATTCTACATAAAATTGCGCACATTTCCATATATAAAACTTTATGTAACGGCTAATATAAAACGGTGCAAAAATTACGACAAAGTGACTAAAGAAATTCTGAGATTTTCAGCAGAGTTAGCGCGCGCGGACGTAAGGAAAAAGTTTTTTTTCAAAAATTCACCATAAATAGAAATATTGTGCTAGAGACTTCTCGTTTGTTGCAAAATGAAGGTAAATAATTGAATATTACTAGAATGTAAGAGTTTTAGCATACAATTGCATTTTTCGACCATTCCGGTCGAGTCAAAGTTGACCGAAGGTTAAAATTTTGGCACTTATCGTGATTTATATGAAAATATTTCAAAACTGATGAATGCTACAACCAAAAGTTATTTTTTGTTGTATTCTACATGAATTTGCGCACATTTTAATATATAAAACGTTATGTAACGGCTAATATAAAACGATGCAAAAATTACGACAAAGTGACTAAATAATTTCTGAGATTTTCAGCAGAGTTAGCGCGCGCGGACGTAAGGAAAAAGTTTTTTTCAAAAATTCACCATAAATCGAAATATTGTGCTACAGACTTCTCGTTTGTTGCAAAATGAAGGTAAATGATTGAATATTACTAGAATGTAAAAGTTTTAGCTTACAATTGTATTTTTCGACCATTTCGGTCGAGTCAAAATTGACCGAAAGTTGAAATTTTGGCACTTATCGTGATTTATATGAAAATATGTCAAAATTGATAAAAGCTTCAACCATGAGTTATTTTTTGTTGTATTCTACATGAAATTGCGCACATTATCATATATAAAACTTTATGTAACGGATAATACAAAACTGCAAAAATTACTACAAAGTGACTAAAGAATATCTGAGATTGTAAGAGCCTGATGCCGTCTCTTCCAAACACGTGTGTGCTCGTGTGTTTGTCGTCCATCGGAGTGGCGAGACGTTTGGCGTCTTCACAAACAGAAACATACACACAGCTTGATACAGAAGATTCGTTGGAACAGTATGAGTACATGATTAGAATGCTTGCATGGCAATGCAAGTAGTGGTGGTTGTACATACATCAAGACAACAATGGTTAGGGAGAAACAGCCAGAAATATTGTATGGTTGAAATCGTGTTGTGGCGGAATTCTAACCCACAAACAAAACAACACTCACCCTGATCTTCGGTTGCTGGAGATGGGTAAAGGTCCACGGTCGCCAATCACAGCACACAGAAACCACAAAAACAAAATTTCAAACAAACCCTCCACCAACAACGAACGAAAAAAAAGAGACACATGCACCATCAATATCGGTACCGGTATCCAAAACAAAAGCCAGACAAACTCCCCGTTCACTTTCAAGGTTGGACCTCAACTGCCCAAGACTTCCCCAAAACCGAAAAACTCCCGACAGACCGACAGACAGACAGACAGCGCCGTAAAACGAACTCCAACAACCGAACCACTCACAACGACAATTACACTCGCTCTCTCTCTCTCTCTCTCTCTCTCTCTCTCTCACAAAACGTTGGGAAATGCTAAATACAAACAAATTTATTCATCCCTCTATATTTCTCCCCCCTTTTTAGCATTTCCCAACCAACACCTTTCACACCTCTTTCAAATCGCCTTACGCAACACCCACGGATGCTCACTAGCAGGTCCTCTAGATCGCGTTCGCGGGCACGCAATCATTCTCTCAGAATCATTCTCTCTTCTAGCAACATTCAAACTCACATCTTCTCCTCCATTCTCTCTCAGATTCACGCTATCTTCTTCACTATTACCACTCTCAATTTCATCCACAATCTCATCTATACCCTCTAACTCGTTCCCAAATACCTCCCCCAATTCTTCAACTAACCCATCCCATTCGCTCATTGACCTTTCCAATTCTTGCAACGATTCATTCATGCTTTCAATCACTCGTCTATCACTGCTACGCTCTCTTACTCTTACACTTTCGCTCACCTCCAACCGTTCACTAACCCCTACAGGTTCAGTCAACTCAGTTATATCAAACCCGCATATGCTATACGTTCTATTCATACCATCCCATTCATCCGTATTACACGCTTTATCACTCATTTCCACTTTGGCACTCGCACCCCTATCACACAACTTACGATCATTCCGTTCACTTACGTTCTTACCTTTCTTACGTTTCCTACCATACTCTATCAAAACAAACTGCTGATCCTCATGCAACAACCCCTCACGTACATGCATCACACACACCGCTTGCATCCTGGAGGATCCACCCATTTGAACCCCCTTCTCACTCAGTTTCCCGAATTCGCTGTCACAGTCACCCTCTTTCGTCTACATACACTTGATACATGCCCTTCCATTCCACATTCGACACACTTCGCTCTCGGTTCTGAACACATTCTCGCATAATGCCCATTCTTACCACAGTTGCCACATATTACATTCACTGGTACCCTACAACACATTAGCAATGTGACCCACCTGTCCGCACCTGTAGCATTTAACCCCTATCTTTCGTGACACTCCTTACCAAATGTCCCGGTTGCCCACACCCTCAAACACGCTCCCAAAGCCCACCTACACTCATTCTTTGTATGTCCTTCCTTTCCACATCTAAAACACTTCGCTCGACTTCCACTCATCGACCTTCCCCTTGTGTACACTACTATCCCTAACCCGTCCAACCCGTTGTTCCTTTACAAACCCACCATTCATCCTCACTGGCACCTCCACATTACTTGCTCTTACACTCCTATCTATTACACTATCGGCCATTCTCATTGGGCCCCTCAACACTGCATCCCTAAAGCTTCCAAACTCTGGTACTCTCTCATCTACCCCAACCCTTGCACTTACACTTCTGCTCTCTTTATAACCCTGTCAAGCTCATAATCTTCTACAATTTCAAGATTTCTCCCCAAGTCAACCTTTCATTCGTCCATCTTTTCTTCTCCTTCCGCTTCAAGTTCACAAATTCTCTAACTCCATCTGGCACTGTCCCTAACAACTTCCGTACTAACTCCTTACATTCATCTATCCCATCATCCCCAAACTTCTTCCTTGCTAACGTCTCCAGCCTACAAGCATATAGTGACAAGGTTTTCCCAGCTTTCATTCTTGCCTCATCAAATTCATTCTTCCTCTTATACTTAACACTCGCTTTCATACGCCTCGCTTGCTCAACTAGTCTAGCTTTCACCTTGTCATACTCAACATCCCCCACACTCATAATAACCCTATACATATCAAGTAAAACCCAGTCAAATACTCTCCTAATTCTCGTGCCCACACTCTTTACTTTCCCATACTTATCCTGACAAAACCTTTCATACTCCCTAAAGAAATCATGCACATCCCTACTTCCATACTCATTATACTTTTCACACCGGGTACCTCCTCACATACATAGCCTTTCTCATTTTTCTCACTTTCACTACTTTCGCTCTGTCCTTTCATACCCTCTTCCGAATACAAAGAGTCCACTTCTGCACTTACATTCATCTTACTCATTACACTCTTCTTCCCCCTCTTTTATCCACTTTTATCCACTCACCTCCATCCACCTCACTATCACTACTGCCTTCACCCTCTCCCTTCTTTCCTGCCTTTCCCACTTCCTTACCCTTCTTACCAGTTTCCTTTCCTTTTCCTTCTTCCCTTTTTCTTCCCCTGACTTATCCTTACTTTCCCCTCTGTTCCTTCCCTTGCTTTTCATTCCCCTTTTCCTTACCCTGCCTCTCATTCCCTCGTTTCTTACTTCCTATTCCCATATCACTTTCATCACTCACGCTTCCATTCACTTCTTCCTCCTTTTCTTTCTCTCTTGCCCCTTCACGCGTTCCAGAGAACCTGCCTCCAACAGCCCCTTCTCCAAAAACACCCTTGAACATACCTTTCATCATTTCTTCCACACTTTTCATCATTCCTCCAACTTTTTATCCATCCTCTCTTCCATTCTCTCTTCTGACTCTTTCATCTCCCCTTTCATTTCTTCTTTTGCACTTCTTAGCATTCCCTCCACCTCCTCCAACTGACTCCTCAATCTCTCATTCTCACCCTCAACCACATATTCTCCTCTCTCAACCTTACCAGTTCCTCTTCCATCCTTCTCTTCAGTCACACTACCAGCCACCAATCTCACTTGCAGCTGCAATACCAGCTGCCCCACGTTGAGCGCCAAATATTATGTGGTGGAATTCTAACCCACAAACAAAACAACACTCACCCTGATCTTCGGTTGCTGGAGATGGGTAAAGGTCCACGGTCGCCAATCACAGCACACAGAAACCACAAAAACAAAATTTCAAACAAACCCTCCACCAACAACGAACGAAAAAAAGAGACACATGCACCATCAATATCGGTACCGGTATCCAAAACAAAAGCCAGACAAACTCCCCGTTCACTTTCAAGGTTGGACCTCAACTGCCCAAGACTTCCCCAAAACCGAAAAACTCCCGACAGACCGACAGACAGACAGACAGCCGTAAAACGAACTCCAACAACCGAACCACTCACAACGACAATTACACTCGCGCTCTCTCTCTCACAAAACGTTGGGAAATGCTAAATACAAACAAATTTATTCATCCCTCTATAGTGTCCCTTTAGAGAAAGAAAACGAGACGCTCTTGTTGTCTTGTCCACTCCGATGGACGATGAACACACGAACACACACGTGTTTGGAAGAGACGGCGTCAGGCTCTTACAAGATTTCAGCAGAGTTAGTGCGGATGTAAGTAAAAAGTTTTTTTTTTTAAATTCACCATAAATCGAAATATTGTGCTAGAGACTTCTCGTTTGTTGCAAAATGAAGGAAAATGATAGCATATTACTAGAATTAAGAGTTTTAGCTTACAATTGCATTTTTCGACCATTTCGGTCGAGTCAATGTTGACCAAAGGTTGAAATTTTGACACTTACCGTGATTTATATGAAAATATGTCAAAATTAATAAAAGCTACAACCATGAGTTATTTTTTGTTGTATTCTACATGAAATTGCGCACATTTTCATATAGAAAACGTTATGTAACGGCTAATACAAAACTGTGCAAAAATTACGACAAAGTGACTAAGGAATTTCTGAGATTGTAAGAACCTGACGCCGTCTCTTCCAAACACGTGTGTGTTCGTCGTCCATCGGAGTGGCGAGACGTTTGGCGTCTTCACAAACAAAAACATACACACATTTTGATACAGAAGATTCGTTGGAACATTATGAGTACATGATTAGAATACTTGCATGGCAATACAAGTAGTGGTGATTGTCCATACATCAAGATAACAATGGTTAGGGAGAAACAGACGGAAATATTGTATGGTTGAAATCGCGTTCCTTTGGAGAAAGAAAACGAGACGCTCTTGTTGTCTTGTCCAATCCGATGGACGACGAACACACGTGTTGGAAGAGACGGCGTCAGGCTCTTACAAGATTTTCAGCAGAGTTAGTGCGGACATAAGGAAAAAGTTTTAAAAAATTCACCATAAATCGAAATATTGTGCTAGAGACTTCTCTTTGTTGCAAAATGAAGGTAAATGATTGAATATTACTAGAATGTACGAGTTTTAGCTTACAATTGCATTTTTCGCGACCATTTCGTTCGAGTCAAATTGACCGAAGGTTGAAATTTTGGCACTTATCGTGATTTATATGAAAATATGTCAAAATAAAACTTGATAAAAGCTACAAAGAATGAGTTATTTTTCGTTGTATTCTACAAATGAAATTGTTTGTTGCAAATTTTCATTAAATAAAAGAATGTTAGAGTTTTAGCGTTATTGTAACCATTTCGGCTAATAGAAAACGTGTTTATATGCAAAATGTCAAAATTACGACAAAGAGTTATAAAGAATTTTCTGAGAATAGAAAACGGTTAGCAAAGAATTAGCTGATGATTTCTTTTGGGGTAAGAAAGAAATTCGCGCATGCGCAGCTGGATCACGCTTGTAAACAAAACAACAGAGTGATCCGTGAACTCCCAACATCCCTTGAGGTGCGTGATTTAAAATTTTTTTGCAAACGAGGCCTATAAGTATTTTTCCGCAAATATTTTTTAAAAAATCTTTGTAGTCGACGTATTTTACGTCCACCTGGCACCCGACAGACAATTTTTGTCGATGTAAAATACGTCCAGTCGGCATTAAAGGTTTAAATATCTATGTTAACCCTCTAACGCCGAGCCTCTATTTACAAAGTGTCTGTCATATGCTGGCGGCGTTCAGGAGTTAGCGCCGAAGCAGAAAAAAAGTTTTTTTCAAAAAATCACAGCACGCTTAGTTTTTAAGATTAAGAGTTCATTTTTAGCTCCTTTTTTGTCATTGCCTGAAGTTTAGTATGCAACCATCAGAAACGAAAAAAAATATAATTACCATATATAAATATTGAAATATATGACAGCACAAAATAAAAATTTCATATATAATTGTATACAAATCGCGCTGTGAGCAAAACGGTTAAAGCTAACGAGTTATTTTTTTTTCTTTGTATTGTACACTAAATTGCAATGATTTTGGTATATAACATATTGTAAAACGATCAAAGCAACACAGAAAATATTATCACAAAATGATGCATGAATTCGTAACTTTCGGATGTAAAAAAAAGTTTTTTCAAAAATTCACCATAAATCGAAATATTGTGCTAGAGACTTCTCGTTTGTTGCAAAATGAAGGGAAATGATTGAATATTACTAGAATATAAGAGTTTTAGCTTACAATGGCAGTTTTCGACTATTTCGGTCGAGTTAAAGTTGACCGAAAGTGGAATTTTTTCTATTTATCGTGATTTATATGAAAATATTTCAAAACTGATAAAAGCTACAACCATGAGTTATTTTTTGTTGTATTCTACATGAAATTGCCCAATTTGCCCATAAAACTTTATGTAACGACTTTGCACAAGGTGATGAAATATGTTCGGCCGAGTTACCGCGCGGACGTAAAAAATTAACTTATTGTGCTAGAGACTTCCAGTTTGTTGCAAATGAAGGTATGATTGAACTAGAATGTAAGAGTTTTAAAATGGTTGACCGAAAGTTGAAATTTTGGCACTTAACATTACTGACAAAGTGACGAAAGAATTTCAAAGAATTTCAGATGTTCAGCCGAGTTGTAAGAGGTGCAAAAGAAACGAGCAGGTAAAAGTTAATGCTGGTTTATTACAGATTCAGGCAGTTTATATAGCGGCCGACTGGCGCCGAACCGCGGAAGACAATGACATTGAGTGTGACCTGAGGTCAAAAACAATTAACAATAATATACAGCAAACAAGCACAATTTACAATACAAAAAATTACAGAACTCCAATATGGATACAGTCTTGATGCCTGCGAATAAAGAAACATACGATACATAATTTATGACAGTTGAACAAATACATATACAGTTGAAATGGTAGAAAATGCGTGACCTGGCACGTTAGGCGTGATGAATTGAGTGCGAAGAAAGTGGGAAGTCACCAAAGAAAACTTGCTCAGCGTAGACTTAATTAACGACGCCTTCGAAGCACTCCGCTGACGTCGATGTGGTGACTTTACAAATACTACCCCCACAAGACGTGGGACACGTCTGACTAATCTGTGTATTTGCTGGGACGCTGAAGGGTACCACAGCTTCTTGAGGACAATGGAGGGGCGGCCTGCGCATGAGGCTGCTGAGCTGCTGGTGCGGGCGGGCCCTCCCTGGGACGGCCGCGCGCCCGCCGTTTGTGGGGGCCTGGGTGTGGCGAAGGGCGGCTGGGCGGGGAAGGTGCTGCAGTGACGTCGGTGCTCTCCTCCAGGAAGGCGGGCTTTAATCGGTCTACTGAAACCCAGTCGTTCCTCCCGGGGAGTGCCAGCAGGAACGCCTTGCTGTTCCGCTCCAGCATGCGGAAGGGGACCCTGTAGGGCCTGGTCAGTGGCGGGTGGATGGTGTCGACCCTGACGAAGACGTGGGTGGCGGATGACACTTCTGGCGGTGTGAAGGTGGCCGACCTGCCGGTGTACGTGCGCTTGCAAGGGGCAAACTTGCCGGCCACGTCGTGGAGCCTCTGCAGTGATGGGATGTGGTGATCTGTCACAAGTTCGCCCGGGACCACAAGGGGCTCTCCGTAGGTTTTTTTGGCTGCGGACGGGGTGCCATCGGCTCTTGGGGTGGTTCTCAAACCGAGGAGGACCCACGGCAGCTGATGTTTCCAGTCCTCGGCGGTGCAGTGGGCCATGAGGGACGCCTTCAGGGATCTGTGGAACTGCTCGACCAGGCCGTTGGCTGCTGGGTTGTACGCCGTGGTGGTGTGACGCGTGGTCCCCAGCAGCTGAGCCAGGGCGGACCATGATTGGTTGTGATGTGGTCTGGGACGCCTTTCGGCTAACCCAACTGAAAGCACGGCCTCGGCACACGTGCTGGCGGTGGCTTCTTGCATAATAGCGTGGCCGGGCGACCTTGTCGAGCGGTCTACCACCGTCAGGAGGTATCTGGACCCGCCTGATGGGGGAAGGGGCCCGACGACGTGAACATGAATGTGGCCGAAGCGGCGCTCTGGCTGCGGGAACTCGCCTACCCCGGACTGCATGTGACAACCCACCTTGCTGGTTTGGCACTGCAGGCACTGTTTCGCCCAGGACGTGGCGTCCTTCTGCACCCCGTGCCAGACGAACTTCTTTGACAGCAGCTTGGCCGTAGTTCTGCCAGAGGGATGTGAGAGGCCGTGAATTATGTTGAATACCTGACAGCGGCGTGAGGCTGGAACCAAGGGGCAGGGCTGACCCGTACTGATGTCGCAGAGGAGACTTGGGCCTCCGGGGGCAAGGGTCACATCCCGCCACTTAAGGGACGTGATGGCGGTGCGGTAGGCTGGGGTTTCTGGGTCAGCAGCCTGTTCTCTGGCGAGGTCTTGGTAGTTTACTCCGAGCTGCACTGCGTTCAACTCGACTCTGGAGAGGGCGTCTGCTACGGGATTTTTCCTGCCGGGGAGGTACCTGACGGAGCATGTGAATTTGGCTATGGCTGAGAGGTGGCGCTGCTGCCTGGAAGACCATGCGTCCCCTTGTTAAGTGAAGGCGTGAACCAATGGCTGGTGGTCCGTGAAGATTGTGAAGGGCGTCCCCTCCAGGAGGAACTTGAAGTGCCGGACTGCGCGGTACATTGCACAGAGTTCCCTGTCGAGGGTGCTGTAGCGGGTCTCTGCGGGATTGAATTTCTTGCTGAAGAAAGCAATGGGCTGGGGGGTGCCGTTGATGACCTGCTCCAGGGCATCACTGCAGGCGACGTTACTGGCATCCATTGTTAGATGGAGAGGGGCCATGGGATCCTGGTGTGCCAAGGCGGTTGCCTCATAAAACTGCGGGGCGGCTTCATCAGGAGAAGGCCTGCTGCTGGCTGGGTCCCCAAGACAGGGATTTTGGTTGGCCTTTGAGAACTTCCAGCAGGGGGGCCGTGGTGTGTGTGATCCCGGGGATGAACCGCCTGTAGAAGTTCACCATCCCGAGGAACTCCTGGACGGCCTTGACAGAGGTGGGGGTTGGGAACCTGGTTACAGCTGCTACTTTTGATGTGAGTGGGCGGACGCCTGCCGGGGATACCTCGTGGCCCAGGAAGTCTGGCTTTCTGGACGCCGAAGGTGCACTTGTCAAAACGGATGACGAGGCCATTCTCTTGGAGGCACCGCAGGACTGCCCGGATATGCTTTTGGTGTTCACTGTGGGACCTGGAAAATATGAGGATGTCATCAACGTAGCAGGCGCAGAATTTCAGGTCCCCGAGGATGCTGTACATGAGCCGCTGGAAGGTCGCCCCGGCATTCCTCAATCCGAAGGTGGAGAAGGTGAACACGTAGGACCCGAACGGCGTGATGATGGCGGTCTTTGGTATATCCTCTGGTGCGACAGGTACCTAAAAGTATGATTTAAGAAGGTCCAGTTTAGTGAATACCTTGGCTCCGTGAAAGGAGGCCGTGAGGTCCTGCATGTTGGGCAAGGGGTAGTGGTCGGGCTCCGTTGCAATGTTGAGACGTCTGTAGTCGCCGCAAGGTCTCCAGGAGCTGTCCGGTTTCTGCACCATGTGGAGGGGGGAGGCCCACGGGCTGGAGGCCTTTTTGCAGATTCCCATCCGCTCCATCTCTGCGAATGCCTTCTTCGCCTCCTGAAGGCGCTGTGGGGGAAGCCTTCAGAACTTCGCATGTGTCGGGGGGCCTTTAGTTGTTAGGTGGTGGTATATGCCATGTTTGGCTGGGGCCCGGGGACTTGGGGTTCGGGCTTGAACACCGGGGAACTCCGGCAGGTGTGCTTTGGTGGGGCGACAGAGCTAATGGTGGGTGCCTTGGGTCCCACTTTTGTTAATGGGAGAGACCGGCAGGAGTCAGTATTGAGGAGGCGCTTACACCCGACGTCGACTAGCAGGCCGAAGTGCGCCAAGAAGTCAGCCCCCAGGAGCAGGGTTCCTACGTCCGCGACAATGAAGTCCCAGGAGTAATTCTGGCCAAGGATGGAGATCGACAGGGGCCTGGTGCCGTAGGAGAGGATGGGGGATCCGTTGGCGGCCGTCAGGAAGGCGGCTGGGTCTGGTTTCTGGTTGCTGTCCTCCCTGGATGCCGGGAAGATCGATCTAAAGGCCCCTGTGTCGGCCAGCATCATCCTGCCGGAGATGGTGTTGCGGACATAGAAGCCTACTGGTTCTGGGCCCCTGGGTTTTTCGGTTGCCATGGCGGTTTGTCCTGCTGGCCGCCGCCAACCCCGTTTTTTGAACAGGCGGACGAGCAGGGTGGCAGGCAGTTTTGGGTGTCTTTGCAGAACCACTTATGGTAGCGACAGAGGTCCGGGGAACTCCATTTGTTGTGGGGCGGTGGACGCCTCCTGGCGACGGCGTTGACGCCCTGCTCCGTTTCTTCTTCCGGCTGTAAGGAGCTGACCGACTGTGTGGGCACTTTTAGCCACTGTGTGGCCTTCACGCAGTCCGTGAAGTGCTGCGCCGTTTCTATGAGGTCATTGAGAGGCATGGTGTAGGGGTGAGGAATCTGGGTGCGGACCTCCGGGAGGAGCTGGCGAAGGTAGATCTCCCGCGACAGGCTTATTTCCTGCCGCTTTTTCGTGCCGTCGAAATCTGGTAGTGAAAGAAGGTCCTCGAACATGCTCCATGTGTCTCTTGCGTTGAGGTCATACCGTGGGTTGACGGCGAGGTCGATAGCATGGGCGGCCCGCTCGGCGATAGGTAGGGAGCACGTTTCGAGGAGGATCTTCTTTGCGACGTTGTATGTGAGGGGGTGTGTGTCGGGCACAATTAACAATAATATACGGCGACCAAGCACAATTTACAATACAAAAAATTACAGAACTCCAATATGGATACAGTCTTGATGCCTGCGAATAAAGAAACATACGATACATAATTTATGACAATTGAACAAATACATATAAAGTTGAAATGGTAGAAAATGCGTGACCTGGCACGTTAGGCGTGACGAATTGAGTGCAAAGAAAGTGGGAAGTCACCAAAGAAAACTTGCTCAGCGGAGACTTAATTAACGACGCCTTCGAAGCACTCCGCTGACGTCGATGTAGTGACTTTACAGAGTTACCACGCGCAGACGTAAGGAAAAAGTTTTTTTTTTTTTTCAAAAATTCACCATAAATCGAAATATTGTGCTAGAGACTTTCCGTTTGTTGCAAAATGAAGGTAATTGATTGAATATTACTAGAATGTAAGAGTTTTAGCTTACAATTGCGTTTTTCGACCATTTCCGTCGAGTTAAAGTTGACCGAAGGTTGAAATTTTGGCAGTTATTGTGATTTATAAGGAAATATTTCAAAACTGATAATAGCTACAACCATGAGTTATTTTGTTTGTATTCTACATGAATTTTTGCACATTTCCATATATAAAACTTTATGTAACGACTAATATAAACAGGTGCAAACATTACGACAAAGTGACAAAAGAATTTCTGAGATGTTCGGCAGAGTTAGCGAGCGGGGACGTAAGGGAAAAGTTTTTTCAAAAATTCACCATAAATCGAAATACTGTGCTAGAGACTTCCAATTTGTTGCAAAATAAAGGTACATGATTGGATATTACTAAAATGTAAGAGTTTTAGCTTACAATTGCATTTTTCGACCATTTCGGTCGAGTTAAAGTTGACCGAAGTTTGAAATTTTGGCACATCGTGATTTATATGGAAATATTTCAAAACTGATAGAAGCTACAACGATGAGTTATTTTCTGTTGTATTCTACATGAAATTGCGCACATTTCCATATATAAAACTTTATGTAACAACTAATATAAACCGGTGCAAACATTACGACAAAATGACCAAAGAATTTCTGAAATTTTCGGCAGAGTTACCGGGCGGACAAAAGGAAAAAGTTTTTTTTTAAAAATTCACCATAAATCGAAATATTGTGCTAGAGACTTCCAATTTGTTGCAAAATGAAGGTAAATGATTGAATATTACTCGAATGTAAGAGATTTAGCTTACAATTGCGTTTTTCGACCATTTCGGTCGAGTCAAAGTTGACCGAAGGTTGAAAGTTCTTGTGGTCGACGTACGGTACGTCCACTCGGCACCCAACAGACACTTTTAGTCGATGTACGATACGTCCAGTCGGCGTTTAAGGGTTAACTTAAACCCTCTAAGGTTTAGGTTAGTTTTCATACCTGTATATGGCTGTATTACTTATGCACTGTTAGTCCTTTTGCAATGGCTAAGTGAAATTTTTCATTCTAATTATGTCATTCAGACTAACTGCTATGAACTAATTTGTTTAACTATCCCAAGCTACTGTTTTATATGGCTTAGGTTAATGCTTCTAGTATTATCTATATTAAGCTAAGAATGGGGGATTTCTTAGAAAGTTCTCACTTAACCTATTCTAGGCTTATTTAAAACTTAAGGAAATAAACTATACAGAAAATAATCTTCTTATAATCTGGTTCTCTGTTTTATGTGGGCGACACTACCCTTTTATCCGATATTCGGCCATCGCCGTTTTTGGCTAATTGTGAGATATTCCTTAGAAAGGGGTTCCTACTTAATCTGGCTAGGCTACTGCCTGGTCTAGGTTTATATCACCTTTAAGGATATAGGCTACATAAGGACCTACTAGCATGTAGCCTTACAGATATGCTACCGAGTCATAAAAAACAAGGTTATTTTATTGAGCCTAGGATACTGTTTATATATAATCCTAGGCTTATGTGTTATTTATTAGCCTAGTACAGGGTACTGCCTAATCCAGATTATTATAGATCACTCTTAAATGTATGGGCTATATAAAAATGGAAACTTACTAATATGTAACCTTATACTGTAGTTGGTCTACCATTTTTTGTCTAACCTAGGTTGTTGTTTACATTATATCCAATCCTAGGCTATTTGGTCTACTGTGTAAAACAGTAACTCACACTCACTACGGTCAACCCTCGTTAAATTGGACCCCGTTAATCCGGATATCGTATAAGACAGACACCGAGGAGGGTCAGCCGATTTAAAATATGTAATGTTCGCCCACGATTTACGGTAGTTACTGTTCCTCCGCTCGTCGCGTACCGTTTTCCTTTTTATTTACCAACCAAAAGTAAAAAACTTTTCATTTATATCTTTGTTTTATGTATACTGTCCTGTATTTATACTCTACTAAACTGAAATGCTTTTAGCTTGTAACCAATTTAACTTGCGAACAGTACGTACCGTCATTAAGAAACGCTAGTGTCTGGAACGGTAGGAAGTATCGTACCCAATCACTGAGCATTAACAGTTTTACCTATCTGCTGCCTGAAGCTACAGTCGATGCTTTGCGTTTTTTTAGGAAAGAAAAGACATGACAAAGGTAAACTTTACAAAGACAAAAGCTGAGTTAATGAACGATGCTTGTGTTCACATGCCAAAACGCATGAGAGAGAGAGAGAAAAATTGCCAGTTCCTCTATGAGCTAATTCTATCCTCGAGCCGATCGAGACCACAGGTCTAAAACAAAAAGTCCTTCAAAAGAAGGCAGGGAATAAAAGCACGTTAAAAGAAAAGAAGAAGAGATTAAAGAGAAGAATTTTGTTTTAAAGGTATGTCAATGCAGCGTTATTAAATATCTTCTGAAGCAAAAAAAAATGTTTTGTTGCTGAATAATCTCTGAACCAACAATTTTGCACTCGAAGTAATAAGAAGAATTAATTCTATTCTTCATGTAATCAGTAAAATACATATGCTATTAAAAACTAGGTATTGTATTCAAAACCCACGCACTTATGTCATCGTCAGCTTCTCCGAGCAAAACGTTCTTTCTCAGACAGAATACAGCTAAAGCCTGATTGGCTGGTTGGTTGCCATGGAGATCTGCTAGCCAGTGACAGCCCTCTACTTCTGTTCTATTTATAGACACATGTCGTGACAGCACTAGGTTTGAACGTTGCAATGATCGTGATTATTTGACTGCTGATGGCAAAAATTACTCAGTAATTTGCTTTATATAATTATTTCTTCATGAAAACAAAATTTCAACAATAATTTTAACTTTAATATAGTGGTATGAAAAATCCCGCAACAGTCTGTCGTGGTGACACATCATCACTTGCGAATCCTATTCGCAGACCGTCCTCAGGTATACAACTGCATTAAAAAACAACCTTCTCCGAGATCGATATCATGAAATGTACTTTATAGTCTTAACGTTAAAACTCACAAGTTGAATTACAATTATTTTGATCATGTACTAGATTTTTGCATTTTACGGAATGTTTTTGTCGAAAACAAAATGTTTTAGTGAACTTATGGTCTTAATTGTCCCACTATATTATTATTGATGATCTTAATTACCTCACATTCATTTGACAGTATATTAATATAAATAATAAACTGTAATGAATAAATAAAACGAAAAAACATGAAAAAGGGGAAAAAATGTTTTTGCTGCAATAGTGATGTTTGATTATGCGCCTGACCCAACAGTTCCGAAATCCAAAAAATTCCAAAAACCGAAACACATCTGGCCCCAAGGATTTTGGGTAAAGGACTGTGTACCTATAATCTATATTTCACTATCTTACTTTCATTTTAGAGAGACTCCACTTCTTTTTGTACTTAACAATTATGCATTCATGTCTCTGCCTAGGCATCTACAGTAGGCTACATATGTGGCTGAATTCTATCATTTTTATCATGTTATGTTCTTCATTTTTCATCTTTTACCATGAGCTTTGATTCAAATGTTTCTACATTGGTTTATTATTCATACTATATATAAAAATAATGAAATTCAGTATATTTATAGGTATATATAGATATCGCCCGTTAAACTGGACTATCGGCTACGACGGACACCATGTCCCCCACTATTAATCAGTCTTCACAAGGGTCGACTGTAATGTGTAACCTTAGCCTATAGCCAGGCTATAACTTACTCTAATCTGGGCTACTGCCTAATCTGGATTATTTAATTCACACTTAAGGGTATGGGTTACATAAAACTTAATTACTTTAGTATGTAGCCTTAAGGCTAGGTTACCATCTCATCCAGCACAGATTACTATTTCATCTAGTCCTAAATTAGCCTACATGGTCTAGGGCTCTAGGCTAACAGTTTAGTAAAAAAATGGGATGTTTCATAAATAATTATCACTTAATTTGATGTAAGATAATGCCTAAGGTAGTCCTGGATTATTTAGTTCATGGATTATTTAGCTCATGCTTAGGTGCACAGGCTTATATAAAAGGAAAAAATTATACTAATATGTAGCCTTATTATTAGTAGGCTATCGATTTATTTTGCCCAGATATTGTTATTATCTGATCGTAGGGTCCTTGGTCTAAGCTACGCCACTTAAGGATACGTAATCCTAGGACATAGGTTAGTATTAATCTAGTCTAAATTATTCTCACGTACTGTCTAGATCATTGTAGACATCGTATAATCTGAAAGGATTTTCTATATTAATGAAAAGTTGTGCAACATTTCTTTTAGTTAAAACATTTTGTTAGAATTTAAAACAATTTTCGCTTTACAAAACTAGGTGGCAATCAACGAGCTGTGTTTCGGCTTTCACAAACAAATTATAAATTCCAAAAGTTTAAAACTAAAACCTTTAAATGGAACTTAATATTAAGCACTTATCTTGCTATTTTTTATGTTTCCATGATCCTCGATAATGAAATTGGAGAAAAAAGTAGAATTTTTTCGGAGCGCTGGCAACGACGTGAACTGTTTGCTATAAACCAAAGAGTTAATGGGTCATTGGTCTTTAACGGTCTGGTTGTAAACAAGAGGGCAGATGTGCATGCGCAATAGTCACTTCTCTATCTTGCAGGTTCTTTTGACGCTGGAAAAACTGGGTTCAGCTTCGCTGAAGATGAGGGAAATTGCCCTCTTATCTTTGAGTCCATTATATACTCCATCACGTGTTTTAATGTTAATCATTAAGACACGATAGGGTACCTGGCCAAAAAGACCAACTAGAAGAGAATTCTTTGATATTAGTTTGGTCACCATGGACCTCGTGGTAGACCATGGAAGGCAACTCCTTGACAACGAAACAAGCGACTTCGCTATCAAAAAAGGTTGAATAAATTTAAAAGGATTTCAAATAGGAAACTTCTAAAAAGAAAAAAAAGAAAAAAAAAATATATATATATAGTGGAACCCAAGAATAGCTCAAATCTGCAAATACTTAAAACCCTTGAAAAATACTTATAATTTCTTATTTTGATAGTTCAAAACACCAAAAAACACTAAAAATGCTTATACCTGAATATTTTAATAGTTTTATCACAAAAAGCGCAATCACAAAAATATGAAAATGCAGTAATTTGTGAATATTTCTCTATGAAAAATACTGCGAATAGGCAAGTTTTCTGCAAACAATATTTATACTGTATAGGTTCCACAGAGAAATCCGCGAATAGGTGAAGCCGTAAATCCGGAACTGAGAATAGGTGGGGGTCCACTGTACAGTAAACCCGCCGTGTTCGCTGGGGATGTGTACCACAACCCCCCGCAAATAGTTAACATCCCCTTCTAAAAACACTTGTAGTTGCCTATCTTGAAAGTTTAAATACCAAATGTATACCATAAACTGGCATCCTACATCAAATATACCTTAAACCATTATCCTATTACTGTACAAATCTTTGAAATTATATTATTAATATCATTTCAAAGTCATCCTAAACATTTTATCCTTAAAAATATATACATACGCACCTCTAACCCTTCAAGCCAATAACAGAGAGAGAGAGAGAGAGAGAGAGAGAGAGAGAGAGAGAGAGAGAGAATATCTTTCTATCAACAACTCTCCCTTTCTATCTATCTCTCCATCTCTCACATTCTGAGTATCCTTTGGCATGAGAGAGAGAGTGTTTGTTCTTACATAAGACAAAGAAAGGGAGAATAACTTTGCAAAGAGAGAGAGAGAGAAGTTATTCTTACGTTAGACGTCAAAAGATGGAAATTCATGATTTATGAAGGAAAAAGAAAGAGATATTTCAGTCTGTATGATCATTCTGGTCAATATCTCAAATTAATTGACAGGTACTTGCACACACCCTCGCTCTGAAGAATCCGAGAAAAGACTGGTAATGATATGTATTTGTTTAAAATTTTTAATAATTTGCTGTACAAATGCAAAAAGTTGTAATTATCACATGGAAAATGTGAAAATGAATGAATGAGTGATTATTCCGACACGATATACAAACCGTCGGTCCTTTACATTAGGAATTACTTTCAGCGTAGGCTGGAAACGGCCATTAAACTCTTGAGCAAGGTGGTTAGGCAGTAACTACCGCCAGGTAGGCGGGAATACCCTCCTGCCCGGATGTAAACATTCCAGTTTGCTTTCGCCCGTCATGCGTTGCAGACGTGTTTTTAGTTCTCTCTGCCTGACTGTCGTTAAGCTCTTATTATCCCGGTGGGATCTTTCTGTATTTTTGTTTATGTATACACATGTTTGATATTTATTGATACAAACCCACGATTTGTGATAACCTTGCATAAGGCGTCGCTCCCTGCGCTGTCTTGGGTTTGACAGCTAAGGGCGTAATTTTTAGAAGTGTAACCGAGTGGTAATGCTTCTCTCCCAGCAGCCCTTTATGTAGATACTGAAGGCACCCCTGTACATTCGGAGATATTACAATGGGATGTAAAATCTTCGCTCCCCTACATTGATCGGGAAGTAAAAGTTCGCTTCCCTTCTTGGGCTTCCGCCCTTCGTGTATAAGGGGCATCACTACTTCCTTCCTACTTATGCTGAGTGTTGCTTCGCCGCCTGCGCTTGGAGAACTACAGGGCAGGTGGGAGGTTGCGGGCGTTGTCTGTAAGTTCCGCTTCCACGGCGCCCTTGGTGTCCTCTCCGTACTTTTTTTCTTCCTGTAGATTCTTCCTTCTCCCCTTTAGTAGATCTCTCTCCTTCGCCCTCTTCGCTCGCTCGTCGGGCGAAGACCACAGGGGCGGGGGGGATCGGGCGACCTCTTCTAGGCAGTTCCCCTTGTAGCGAGAGGAGTCTCTCTCTACTAATCATCTTTGCTTTTTCTTTCAGGTTGACAGTGAACATCGCAGACACAGCAGTAGTTGGCTGGTAATCTCAAAGGATCGGCCACATTACCTGGTTAGATGACATATTTCCACGTCGGGATCATTCTGACTGTTCCTGCCGATGTGGATCGATCGCTGTCATTGCTGGTCTTCATGTATGCTGTTGCACTACGTCTGGCGTATCTGTGGTCCATCTGCTCCTGCTGTTCCCTGTGCTATGCTCTTGTTAACTCGACGACAGTCTCTAGGCTGCTCTTCCTGGTCTTCTGCCGCAGCCGCTCTGATCGTTCCTGTCATTGCTGGTGACTTTCATGTGACATTTCTGTCCATCGCAGTAGCTCCTGCCTTCCGAACTGCTAACGTAGCTCCTTCATCGACTGCCCTGATTGTGCCCGCTACTTCTCCTAGTGGTCGTGCCTGGGGCCACTTCTGTTGTGTTCCTGACAGCTGCCCTGGAGGTTACAATGTCTGCCATCCTGTAGAAGATGTCGGCGTGAAGGTGAAGGAAGTCGCCTTGTGGAAGTGACATTCCTGGCCGTTGCAATAGCTCTTGCCTTCTGAACCTCTGCCGTAGCTCCTGCATTGGCTGTCCTGATCATGCCTGCCGCTTCTCCTGGTGGTCTTGCCCGGGGCCGCTTCCGTTGTGGTCCTGCCAGCTGCCCTGGAGGTTACGATGTCTGCCATCCTGTAGAAGATGTCGGCGTGAAGGTGAAGGAAGTCGCCTTGTGGAAGTGACATTCCTGGCCGTTGCAATAGCTCCTGCCTTTCAAACCTCTGCCATAGCTCCTGCATTGGCTACCCTGATCATGCCTGCCACTTCTCCTGGCGGTCGTGCCCGGGGCTGCTTCCGTTGTCTTCCTACCGGCTGCCCCAGAGGTTATGATGTCCGCCATCCTGTAGATGATGTCAGTGTGAAGATGAAGGAAGTCACCCTGTGGAAGTGATGTTCCTGGCCGTTGCAGTAGCTCCTGCCTTCCAAACCACTGCTGTAGCTCCTGCATCGGCTGTCCTGATCATGCCTGCTGCTTCTCCTGATGCTGGTGTCCTGGGCCGCTTCTGTTGTGTTCCTGCCTGACTGCCCTGGAGGTCACAATGTTTCGTGTCCACCATCCTGTACAAAATGTCGGAGTGGAGGTGAAGGAAGTCGCCCTGTGGAAGTAGCCACCGTCTTCTTCACCTTATCTTCGATTTCGTCTTCTGCTGTGTCTTCCCTTCCTCTCCCAAGGTCCAAGGGGGTCCTGAGAATCGGACAGACCTCCATCGGCCGAAGGAGAGGAAGGCTGCTTCTTCCCCTTGATGCTCTTGGACGTCTAGGGACTGCCTCCTTCCGAGGAGGAAGTGGGTCTCTTGTTGGCTCTTCCCAACCTTCAGGTTAGGAAACCAATTCGCATAGCCCTGGGTTTTGTGTTTTGGAAGCCGCGGGCGCGCAGACCTCGGTTTGTGATCCCGTTCCCAGTCCTAGAGGTCCTGCCTCTAAGACGGGGGCTGCTTCAGGCGCTCGTTTGTGAGCCGCTCCAAGTGCTTGAGATTCTATGGAATATTGAGTATCCCGATCTGGTCTGGAGAGATTTTCCTCAGCCCAGTTCGGGAGCAGTGCGAGAGAAAGGGCCGAGGCACCCAGGTCTCTCAGCTCTTCCTGCCAACACCACAAGCGATCATCGAGTGCTTGCCAGTGCTTGGTCGGGTTCCCAGCCTGGTGTCTCGATCCTGTCGGTTTGAACACCAGAAGAAGCAGGGAAGAGATTCCCTTCAAGAGCCCTGCGGGACTTCTAAGGGACTGAGTCTCTTCCGGGAGACAAGTTTCTCTCGTTGGCTCTTCCTGCCGTCGGGCAGGAACCGATGCACATTCTCCTGTGGGGTCTTGCGTTTCGGGGGCCGCAAGAGCGTGGCCTCGAGAGGCCACGCCCTCATTGCCAGTCTTGGAAGTCTGCGTCTAAGACTGGTTCTGTGCTTGGGTTTTTCGATCTCTTAGGAAACTGAAAGCAGCCGCTCCCGATTTTTGGGAGTCTCGTGGGTAGCTTGAATTCTGTGAATCACGAGCACTCTCCTGACAAGAGGCACAGGACAAGAGAAAGTGCCGAGACACCCAGGTGTCTGGGTGCTGAGATGCCAGGTGTCTCGATACTGCCCGCCAGCTGCTTCGGTTGCTTGGCCGGGCTTCATTCTTGTGTCTTGAACCTTAGGGTTCGAGCATGCAAGATAGCAGACACAGAATTCCCCTTTGAACCTCCTCCTGGAGGGGCCTCGGCCACGAAGGAGTTGAGTTCGGGAAACTAGCAATAGTTCACGGCAGACGAGTTCCGCCCTGCCCAGTTCCGATTGTGTTCGCGCAATCAGCTCGGCCCCTGGTCGCGCTTATGAGACTGGCACAGCTCGACTCGGCTTGTGAGACTGGCTCCGCTTGCCCTGCCTGCCTCCCAGTCCACTGCATACCAACCAGCTGGATTGCGTTCACGTGATCGGCTCGGTGCGGCTCTGCTCGGCCCTACTCGGTTTTCCCCGATTCGGGTCCTCGGCTATGTTCGAGTGAACTTTTTGCTCTTCCCAGGAAAGCGCTTTGCCACGGCACAAGCGCTCTTCTTCCCCAGTGTGGCAGTAATCTCCTTCGGTTGATTATCGCTCACGGTCCGCCTCTCCTGCTTATCTTACTGGCAGGACAGGTAGGGGTACTCTTTCTCCTCACCTGTTCTCTTCTCCTCTCAGTTGTTCCGAGAGGCACAAGACGGACAGAGAGAGCTCCGATGAACTTCTTCGGAGTTCAGCTGCCTGGCGTGCTTTCGGTGTCGGTTCCCCGATTCTCTCGTAGTATAACCAGGTAGCCGAGGAGGGTTTCATGGGATCTGTCAAGGTCTCCCTCCAAGGGGAGAGGTACAGGAGTTTCACGCTTCTGAGACAGCGAGGGTCTTCCTCTTCAAGTTGCGATTGCCCTCGTGTTTTCGGAGAACTTCGCGCCGATCCGTCGGCGCGAGGATCCCCGGGATAGGACCGCGGCTCCCCCCAGTGAATAATCTTCATCACTCGCAACCCTTGCAGTTCCCAAGGACCGAGATTGTCGGGGTCCACTGCGGTCCTGGCTCCCGAGAGTGCTCTCGACCTGATGAATTCTTTTCTTCAGAGGAGTTAATTCAGGTCGAGACACCAAGCTTCTCCCCTGCCTCAACAGAATATGAATTCTTCTTGCCTCGAAGGGTCTTGCCGACTGCAGTTTTTGGACAATTCTGGAGCTAAGAAGGAATTTGTCCCAATTCGGATCTCCGGTTTCGTAAGTCCCGCATTGGCTCGACCCTTAGGAACGAACCTTTACTAGGTTCTGCCTTTCTCTTTCAGAGATTTGCCAGATACCTCGGTAATCAAGGTTCGTACCAGTGCACTGCCTTGTCCTTTGGACAACGGCCAAGACCTTTGGGTCTAAGTCATCTCATCTTGACTTGACCTTGAGTTTGTAAAGTCAGCCCCCTCAACGCCAGGATAGTGTCCCAGGCTTCATTAGATTGCAGTCTCCGCTGAGCTTGTTTTCTTTGGTGACTTCCCTTTCTTCAGGCTAAATTAGTCACGCCTAAAACGTGCCAGGTCACGCTTTTAATCATTTTTACTTTATGGTAGGAGTATAAGAATGTCACAGAAAGAAGTATCACATGTTTCTTCATTCTCCAGGCATCAAGATTCCTGGATAACTATATTGTCTCTGTATGTTTTGTATTGTAATTTGTACTGGATTCACTGCATATTATTGTTTATTGTTTCGACCTCAGGTCTGCAGTCAATTCCATTGTCCACGGCCTCGGCGTCCAGTCGGAAAGAATATAAATCTGTAATAAAGCCCTGCTCGCTTCTTTGACATTTGTGTGGTGACCGGATATCCCGGAGCCATTGCGGACTCAGCTGGCACAGTCTTGGCTCCAGGATTTCTCCAAAACGCTTTAGCGGCCTAGAACGGGCGCTGTAACCAGCGTTCCTCTGACTCTCGTCCGTCCCCACCAGCGCCACTAAGCGAACCATCACAAAGTTAGGCTAATGGGTTTGAAGGAACTCAGTAGGGGTTTCATGGAGCGAGCATGTACGTGAATATCCCCTCCTTCATGGCATTTAAACGACCCCGCAAGACTCCGAGGTTTGTCTTGAATCACAGCCGGCCGCCCCGATTAGTAGGCCCTCCTGCAACTCCACACCAGCGCTCAACACCCTTTGGCCGGGAACACAATCAGGAGGTTGGCCTCACCTTTGAGTGCGTTTGTTGGGGAACCCATCGAAACCACAGGCTGCGCTCTTTTGTGGAGAAACAAGAGGTAATCGTCATGCAGACCTCACGGACGAAAATCCTACAGGCCGACACAGTGCTCAACGCCCTTCCGGAGGACACAGAAAATCTTTCGAGTCCTTCAAACACACACCAGGGGCTCTCCGGTGAGCACCACAAAGTTCCTTAGCCAAAAATGTCCTTGACCTTCCCTCCTGCCCATCGCCAAGGAAACATTATTATCGACCTTGCCAATAATCCACGCCTTGACCTCAATCCAAGAGACAGGGAATGGTCGTATCTCCTGTCAATACCAGTCTTGGGTGGCACAAACAGCGGGCAGGAGATAAGCTCATTGAATCATCCTTCGCTGAACAGCTACCCAGATATGCAGACCAGATTCTTAGGTTCCAGCACCATGCCTGTCGAGGACCTCAATTTAGCGGGTATTAAATGCCTTATATTCCGTCCAGGCTTCATTAGGCTAAAACCGCCACAATTGTGGCAGCTGGAGCCTGAAGCTTTAGCAGCCCGCAAGATTGCATCCAACAGTCTGTTTTTGGACCACAGCATGTTTGGAGGTCCCCCGGTTCTGTTGCTTGGTTGGAAAGGACTTCCCCCAAACCCCTTGCTCGTTCAACCCCTTCAAAAACCTTTGGCGGCATCTCCAGCAGGATTTCCGCCATGGCATTTCACTTTCTCAGCCTCAAAACAGTTGTTTTTGCAGACCGCGACACCGTTGCAGGATGATGCTGGTCGATTCTCAGAGCCTTTAAGTCGGTCTTCCCAGCATCCAGAGGACACTGATTGGTCAGACACCAGACCCAGCTGTTCCTGACGGCCGCCAACGAACCCCATCCTCTCCTTCACCAGGCTCCTTCCATCTCCATCCTTGCCAGAGTTACTCCTGGGACTTCATGGTCGCGGACGGGAACCCCACTTGGGGGCCGATTTTCTGGCTCACTTCGGCCTTCTGGTCGAAGATGGAATTTATTGATTTGATACATCTCTGCCGGTCTCTCCGGAATTAGTTCCAGACCCAAATATCAGCGCCGACGCCTTTACCAGTATGTGCACACCTTCTGTCGAATTCCATGAGTATCTTGATTCTGAGACTGTTATCCCGGGGCCCCAGCCAACACGGCATTACTTTGTCCATATGAGTGACTGTTTGGCCCCCGACACATGCAAAAGTTCAGAGATATCCCTCAGCGCCTTTTGGAGGCGTTAAAAACATTTACGGAGATGGAACAGATGGGCATCTGCAGGAAAGCCTTAGTCCATATCTCCCCTCCATCTTGGTGAAGAAACCGGACGGCATATGGAGACCCTGGCGAATACTGGCGGCCAACATTGCAACGGAGAACTCACTTGATGGCCTCTTATGCATTACCTACGGCCTCCTTTTGCTATTAAAATATTCATTAAATTGGACCTTCTTAAATCTTATTTCCAGGTACCTATTATTCAGAGACATACCAAAGACAGCCATCAACAAGCCCCTTGGGTCCTATGTGTTCGCTTCTCACCAAGGAACGCCGTGTTCCAGTCTCATGGACAGCATCCTTCCTAAAATTGAAGGAAATGCAGTCGACGACATTCTCATATTTTCAGGTCTCTGCGAACACCAGAAAAACATCAAAGCAGTCCTCCAGCGCCTCCAAGAAAACGGCCTCCTTCGTCCGTTTCCAAGTGTACCTTCCTCCAGAAAGCAGAATTCCTGGTTCACATAGTGTCTTGGAGGCGGCACTGCCCTCTTACATCGAAAAAAAAAATTTTTATTTTTCTTAAGAACCCCGACACCCACCTCCATCAAGGCCGAGGAAGGAGTTCCTTGGGATGGTAAACTTCTACAGGCGGTTCATCCTGGATCGCGGCCCCTGAAAGCGGAAGCCCTAAAGGTTATAACAGGTCCCTGTCTTGACAGCCAGCAGCAGGCCTTTTCCTGATTGCTTGAAACTGCCCTCACTAAACAACCGCCTTGGCACACCATTATGATCCCAAGGCTCCCCTCCAGCTGAAATGGGTAACGTTGCTGTTCTGGAGCACTCATCAAATTCGCCCCCAGCCCATCGCTTGCCTAGGCAAGTTATGGAGTCCCGCAGAGTCCCTAAAGCACCTTCGACAGGAACTCTGCGCGATAGATTCATTTCGGCACTTCTGTTCCTCCTGGAGGGGACCCCTCACAATCTTCACAGACCACCAGCCACTGGTTCTCGCCTTCTGTAGAGACCGGACGATTTCCCTTTGAATACCTCTCAGCCATTATTATAGTCTGTTCCGTGGTACCTCCCAAGAAAAATTCAGAGCAGGCCCCTCTCCAGAGTCGAGTTTAACGCAGTGCAGATTTAAGAAACAAAATTTCTGGACAGAGAACAGGCCGTGACCCATTAACCCCAGCATACCGCACCGCCATCACCATCCCTCATGGGAGACGTGACCAAGCTGCAGTTTTGCCCCAGCCTGCTCTGTGACATCAGCACAGGCCAGCCCCTGCCCTTTGGTTCCAGCCTCACGCCGCCGCCAGGTATTGCATCATTCACGGCCTCTTCCTTTTATGTTTTCAGGATTTTAATTGTATAAACTGACATTTTAGAAAGTTCGTAGCACGGGTGCAACATGAGGACGCCAAGAGCCTGGGAAAACTTAGTTCCTGCAGGCCAGACCATCTTGTTTCTTTTTTATGTCATCTTTTGAGATTGATGGTGATAAAGAGTTCCCACAGCCAGGGCGTTATTTTCAGCCACATCCATTTATTACTTTAATTTTTCTTCCCCATCAGATCACCTTCCTCCATTTCCTGTTAGACCGTTACTTTTTCAAATGGCCCGGAAACATTCTTGCAAGAAATCAGTGTCTGCGTGCGCTGGTGGCCCTGTTCTCCAGTTGGGTGAATATGGGTTTGTCATATTGAATAACTAATCACAAAAAATACAGGGTGTGAAATGAGACAATTAGTACCTTCTCATCAGTGTCCGCTCCTGGGCTCAGGGCATCCTTTTGGCTGTCCGAGAATTCAAGATGAGTTTGAACACTCACTGGTTTTGCTGAACAACAAAACCACAGTAGTGGCATTTGGTCCTTTACAAACAAGAGGTAATTGTTTTTCCTCCTGTTTCATCTATCGTACATTTGCAGGTACTTTTCTTCTTTGCACACGACAGCTCAATAAACCAGATGCATTTTGGGGATGTATTGCTGAAACAACTGACCTCAGATTGGTGATCGGGACAGAAAGGGTCTGCTCAAACCTTTCTTCACGAAGATTCATGCAGAGGCTGCTCAGATCTGAGAAATCCCTAGTCCATCTGTTGTCTCCATTGCAAAAAAGGTCTTGAAAGTTCATACCAGACCAGGGTGCATGGTGAGGCATGCTGTCTTTGGGGGAAATGCTTGAACAATTACATGGCCTGATGCTGAAGACCTTACGGCAGTCGAAATCCCAAATTTCTATTTGCTAATAAGGTGACTCCATCTGAAATGGTCAGCCCGCCCACTTTCAAATGATCCCATGGTACTACTGAGCTTTGCCCGACAAACGACAGAGTTAAATACGGTGAAATCAGTCTTTTGATCTGAAGTCAACTGTTCGCCATTTTGTTTGACACCATTTGGTCTTTTTTTTGTGTTTGACTGAATAACTGATAGAAGAGTCTCTTGGGGCAAACTCTCTATCAAAAATGGGGAGTTTTTAGAAATAACTGATAGAGAAAGTCACCAACTTCTTCTAAAACCTCTATTCAAGAGAGAGCAAACTTCCTAATATATCTGAGAGACGTTAGGAAGTTATCCACATCTGACAATAAAAGGATATAGATCCATGTTGGGCCAGTTTTTAAACATAGAAGCTTAGATATATCTAATAACTTGGACATCAGTGACTTGGGTCTGCTGAAATCTTTTGAGTCCTCTAGGATCAAGAACCAGGTTTAGTGGACTGGGATTTAGACGTAGTCTTGTCCTGGCTCTCTAAATCTGAAATTTTGAACCTCTTAATTAGGCTTTGAAGGATCTTACTAAGAAGACGTTATTCTGATAGTCGTTTAGCTTCAGCTGGTAGAAACAGCGTCTGCAAGCAATGAGTAAAGAGATAGTTCACACAGGGCCAGGGCTGTGTGTGTGAAACTAGGATTTTAGCTGAAGAATGAAGATCCTTAGACCAGGGCCTGTTTCTTCTCCATTCGTCTTGTCAGATCTAGGAGAAGAACTAAGAACGTTCTTTGTGTCCAGTGAGAGCACTGAAATTTTATCTTCATAAAACAGAGGCTTTGAGAGGAAGTTCAGGACACCTGATGTGGTGTTCAGTTAAAGATCCAAGGTCTGCTATGTCTAAGAACGCAATTGAAATCTTTTTAAGAGTTGATTCAGGGGCAGGTCACGTCAGTAAGAGATCAAACTCTGAAATGTAAATTAAAGCCAGAGTTAGGGCAGTGGGCCATGGCTTTTGAAACATATCTTCGCTAGCATCTGATTTTGAAGCTTGTTCTGGAGGTCGAGATCGGTTTTGTCTCCATTACCTGAAGGATCTGAAATAACTTTGATAATTTAAGTTTAGGACCTTTGTCTGTGATGGGCTTGGTGTTGGGAAATAACTGAGCATAGAGTTATTTGGTCCACTGCTTCCTTTTGACTATCTCTTCATCTTGATTATAAGGTGGTTAGTTTTGGGGAAACCTGGGGTACTGTACCAGTGTATTCTCCAGTTTTTATGGTAGGGTTTGGTTAATTTTTATGGTTATGTGTAATGGTCTTTGATTGTTATTTTAATCTGGTCATAGAGTTAGGTGGGGCCAGGGCAACTTATTTCATTCTGATCAACCATCTGTGAAACTGATGGTTGCAGAATACCCAGGGTCTGCATGAAACTGGCCACTATCTGCCATTTCTACAAGTTAGATGAGACGCCGACCAGGTCAGTATTCTCCTGCAGCTGCTTCTCATTGAAATAAGGTTAGGTTAAACATTCTTGCAATGTGAGTTTTTATTTGCATTAAAAGTCCATATGCCCACCAGCCTCTGTGGATTCAGCTTTGTAAATGTTAACTGATAAGTTTCATGTGTGAAAATGGTATTTTAAAATAAAACCTAGTCTTTACATCTGAAAATTACTGATTAGAGTTCCTCCTCCCCAGGGTTGCTGAAACCTAGTCTTTTCATCTGAAATAACAACAAAGCTCTGGTAGTACCTGGGATCCCTGAAGGTGGGCAGGGTTGTATCATCTACACGTCAGCAGCGCCGCTATTTTTGGGATTTCGACTGCCGTAAAGGTTAAGAAGTCGTTAGCTATGTAATTGTTTGGTAAGTATGTGTGAAACCTTATTTTATTATAAAATTCCATTTCTTTTTAAACATCTAACTTACCTGGTAGTTATAGACAAATCCCTGACGACCACGGAAGAATTTCAAAACCTGATAGTCAAGGCAATCGCCGAACAGTTCAGCTTGAACCACCTCCTGCGCCTCTACCCAGGTTCCTGGAACATCCCTCCAGGAATTCCTCAGATCTTCCTTGCAAGCGCTGTGTCGGTAACGCCGTGGCAATGGATATAGCTGGATAAAGCCTCTGCAACACTGTCCCAACTGGATCTTTGGCTGTACACTTTGGCTTGGCTGCTTGTTCGAACTTTTGGATTTTCTTATCAAGTCTGGACTTCATTCTCCGTGAAATGCTTCTCTCCCTTTCAATTGGATGCAAGTAGGCTTGCTAAAGTCTCCTTGGATCCCCACTGTAGCCTTCATCTCCCCCACGAGGATTGGCTACGGACAGAAGAGCCAAGAGTACTTTTCTCACTCTTCCCAGATATAACTGTTCCCTGGGTGGCATTTCCTCTCGTTTAGGGTCCTATTGATCCTTCTCCGTCTGGTAGTCTCTGAACCCCGTGAAACAGGTAAGGACCTAACACTTAACCATTTGTTGGCTTACATTCAGACCCTGGCATAGGTAGATGGAAGAACAGAAGATGGGGATCATACCTTGACTCCTTCTCGGATGCTGTAGGATCTAAAAATACAAGTGTTATCTACTGTTGTTAGTGCTTCTGCAGTGGAGGGTCCTTCTTGGACTTTGTGTCGATAGTCCTGGTCCTCTTCCAAGCTCACCAACCCTGTGAGAAGGAAAGTCGACAGACGAACGGGGCTCAAGGCTCCTAAACTGGATGTCATCGTTTGCGCGTCCCCTCTCTCTCTCCCAAGGAAGAAGTGTCTGGACACATCTTTCTCCTGACTTCCGCCGGAAAGCGAGGTTAAAGTGTTTTTCGTCAGGCAGCTGACGACGACAACCGGTACTCTCCACCCAAGAGCTCACAGGCGTCAGTCAATGGCTTGGTCCATCCCTAGGTTTGATTCGGAAGTTTCTGTCAGTCTGGAAGCCAGGACGTCGGTCGTCGAGAAGCTGGTCTTCCAGTGGTCGGCCTTGGCCCTTGGAACCTTTTTTCTTGGCCCTGTGGTGGCTGCTCAACAAGTTGTGTTGTCTTACCCAGCCTTCAAGAGGACAGGCGTACCATCTCGCCTAAGGTGTTGGTTCTGGAAGACGAAGGATTCAAGAGAATGACTGGCCTCTCTTCCTCCTCCTTCCCTGTCCTCCAACAACTTCTCCTTCAAGATGAGAATAGGACTGAACCAATAGTCAGCTGGAACTGGCGCTGATGTGGTAAGAAAATCGAAAGAAGAGAACCCATTCTATTTTTCTTATAGAATTATAGAAGCAATTCTGCTCCTTCCTCTACCAAGAGGAACGGAAGACTGCAATTTTCTATCTTGACTTTTCCTTACGCTCCGACTCTAGATCGTTCCAGCCTATTTATCAGTTACGTTTCCTCACTTATTGAAAAGAATCCAGTATCTGACATTTGATCTTGCAGTTCCTTCCAGAGATCATATGTCAGAGGCATGGTTGCTCCTCCTTGCTCCACGACCAGGAAGCAGCTCAGATGTGCAGAACTCCAGTCAGTTCAGGAGACTCGCTCAGATTCCTCCTCCAACCAGCGAGTCTTCCTAATGTAAAGGACCAACGGTTTTTATATCAACCAAAGTCTTGCCAAATCACAATTTTTAAAGTAAATTGTATTTTTTTCCTAACTATACAAACCTGAGGTCCTGATTTATTTGCATACTATGCCCGCCTCATGCCACCCCTCAATCAGAACCTGGACTCGAAGATAGTTCCAACGAATCAACTGCACCTTTCTCAGCGGGACTCCTGAAGAAAAGGGCCCATCTTTGCTCTTTCCTGGCTAATGGGGTCACGTCCAATCAAAATCAGAATTGATTTATACCTCTTTTTTCCTCTCACCCCTTCTCTCAAGGTTTGGTATAGAGGCCTTTTCATCTTTGGCCCAGAAAACCACGTAAGATTTAATATCTAAAACAGCAAGAAAAGTCCTACCTACGACTTTCATCGCTAAAAAGAGTAAGGCTGAGGTTCCTGTG
Source organism: Macrobrachium rosenbergii (assembly GCF_040412425.1). NCBI lineage: Eukaryota > Metazoa > Arthropoda > Malacostraca > Decapoda > Palaemonidae > Macrobrachium > Macrobrachium rosenbergii. The sequence goes on along the minus strand of NC_089782.1, from coordinate 54,998,114 downwards.
TTTCAGGTATCTCAGCTCTTTCGTGGTCGGCCCTCCGATAGAGGTTCCTCTAGGGCGGGTAGATGAATGACAACGAGAAGAGGCTCTACACAGGGAAGAAGGAGGACCTGCCTTTCTTCTCCCTGCAGACTGGTAGGAGCCAGACTGTCCAGCCTGAGTAGGCCCCCTCTAGTAACAAGACAATTCGACCTTTCTGCCAAATGCAACGACAGAACCAAGGCAAAGGTTCTACAGCAACAAGTGTCTATGATGTTGCAAAAGGAGACCAGACAGAGAGTTCAGGATCCGAATTCCCCAGGATTCTACATTCGGTTATTCCTGATCCCCAAATGCTTGGGGGGTTAGAGACCGGTGCTAGACGGGATTGCACTCAACTTTTTTTGTGCAATAAACAAAGGTCGCTATGGAAACGACAAAATCGGTTCTAGCAGCGGTCAGACAGCATGACTGGATGGCCTCACTGGACCTCCAGGATGCGTATTTTCACGTCCCCATGCACCCGATCTCCAAGAATTTTCTGAAGTTCGTCCACGGGAAAGGTTTTTCCAGTTTCGGTCTCTTTGTTTCGCCTAAAACAGACAAGGTTGACGTCTGGCTCTGGAGCCGAGACCTCTCAAGAGCAAGTTACCCAATATTGAGGGACGTCATGATAAGACTTCATAGACTACAGATTGTAGCCACAGCAGCAGCCCGAGCTCTTCCCTTCCAGCCCCAAGGGTAGCTCTCCTACTAAGAACAAACGTAGACAGTTCTATTCAGTCAGGATACCAGGCTGCAAGAGCGTGGCGGACACTGTGCTGCCTTCCGTACATCCTCCTCTTCCTCCTTCGGATTGGTACTCGTCTGCTGAACCCTCCACGGTCCCCATTATTGACGATGAGGAGGAAATAATTGCCGTAGTTGAGGCTTCCCAGCCTGTCCCCAACAGCAGGAAGCCCCGCATATAGCTTTACTATAAAATATGCAGCAGACTTTGTCTTCCCGGCTGCAAGCGTGACAACCAGGCAAAGAGAAGAAGGATAATAGACGTCCAACTAAAGCTTCTAGATGTCCAGAAGTTTAAGACGCTGAACGTAGTGAATGAAACTCTAGACGCTGGATGCAGTGGCGTCAAGCATCTAGGAGTGAAACACCATGATGACAAGCGTCAATGAACCCAAGACGTCAAGCGTCAAGGCATTGGACGTCAGGACGTCAGGCTTCAAGATATTGGAAGCCAAGACGTGGAGTTAGCTCAGGGCGCAAGATGCACTGGCATCAAGCGTCTAACAAAGAATTAGGGTCTACTGATAAACAGATAGAAATCTCAGCTGATCCCATCCCAAGAGGTTCTATGCCTTAGGATGAAGATTCAAGTCAGGATTTTCGGGCTTTTCCGTTTATTGCAAAGACAGGACAAGCCTCAAGAAAATTTCAGAACTTTATAAAGAGACAGTCATGCTTGGCAAAGGAATGGATGAGTCTGCTGGGAACCCTTTCCTCGCTGGAACGGTTTGTCTCCTTTGAGAGGTTAATTTTATGCCCGTTACAGTTTCATCTAAATCGGAACTGGGACAAGGAAATAGAACTGGAGACCAAGTGCATCCCCATTTCGGAACCAATAAGACCGTATTTGTAGTGGTGGAACGTCCCGTCAAGCTCCAGGAGGTCCTTCTCTATATTAGAGGAACCCAGACCTAGTGTTGTTATCCGACACGTCGGACTCAGTATGGGGAGCAACACGAGGGAAATAAAAAGTCTCGGGCTCCTGGACCAGAGAGCAGGAGAAGTTAAACATCAATTAGAAGGAACTAACTGCAATCCTTCTAGCTCTCAGGAGTTCGAACACAGTGGGAAACAAAGAGGTGCAGGTCAACACCGACAACACGGCAGCGTTGGCCTACATCAGCAAACAAGGGGGCACTCACTCCAGGTCTCTATACGAGACAATAAGAGAACCTCTCTTCTTTGGGCAAAGGAGGAGAATGTAAAACTAGTAACCCACTTTATCCAAGGGGAGAAAAATGTGAGGGCGGACATTCTGAGAAGGAAATAAAGTCTTCTCAAAAGAATGAACGCTACATCAGGACTTTGGGGACGTCCTTGCATAGATCTCTTCGCCACAGCGCAAACGAAGAGGTTGGACACTTACTGCTCTCCAGTACCAGATCCCGGGGCTATATACATAGACGTGTTCCTGGTGGACTGGTCCAACTTGGACGTGTATGCATTTCCCTATTTCAAGATAATACACAGGGTACTGAAAAAATTTGTGTCACATGAGAGGACCGGAATGACCCTTGTGGCCCCTTACTAAACGACAAGAGATTGGTTCCCAGAAGTACTGGATTGGATGGTGGACATCCCGAGTAGCCTACCTCAGAGAGTAGATCTACTCAAACAACCCCACTTGGAAAGATATTACCAAAACCTACAAGCGCTGCTAGTAACTGCCTTCGGACTATCGGAAAACTCACAAGAGCCAGAAGTTTTTCGAAGGAGGCAGCTGGCGCTATCATCGCAAATCAAGGAAGTTATCCACCATTAAGGTATACCAATCCAAGTGGGAGGTATTTAGAGGATGGTGCAAGGACAACCATGTGTCCTCTTCCAATATTTCTGTAACCCAAATTTGTATATAGAGAACTCACCAGCATGGAACCTAGACGTGGTCCTGAGGTTCCTCATGGGGAGTAGGTTCATCCCTTGCAGAGGACATCTTTAAAGGACCTCACCATGAAAACTCTTTTCTTGGTCAGTTTGGCCACAGCGAAAAGAGTTAGTGAGATACATGCTCTCAGCAAGAATATAGATTTTATACAAGGCAAGGCAATCTGCTCACTGCAACTAGGTTTCCTTGCAAAAATGAATACTCATCACAACCCTGGCCCAGAACGTTCGAGATTCCGAACCTAACGGACATAACAGGGGAGGAGAGAGAGAGAGTCCTATTCCAGTAAGGGCTCTAAGGCTCTACCTGGATAGGACAAAGGACTTAAGAAGGAATTCAGAAGGGCTTTGGTGCTCAGTCAAAAGCTCTCTGTATAGATGTCGAAGAATGCTCTGTTTTATTTTATCAGAAAGTTGATAAAAGAAGCACATATGGAATGTAGAGAGATAGACTACAAGATTCTGAAAGTAAAGATGCACGAGGTCAGGCAGTAGCAACCTCTGTAGCTCTTAAACAGAACAGGTCCCTGCAGAGTATCTTGGACACGACCTTCTGGAGAAACAAGTTAGTATTTGCCTCTCACTATCTAAAACAAGTCAAGACATTATACGAAGATTGCTATACGCTGTGCCCGTTTATAGCATCTAATTCAGTAATGGGAGAGAGGAATACCCCTACAATCCCATAAACCAATACCCTTTTTCTTACCTTGGAATTGAGAATTTTTTTTTTGGTTGTTTGTGAAGACTGGACGCAGTCTTCCGCAATCATTGGGATGAAAGTTCCTTGGTAGAGCCCGGAACAAGGGTATTGAGAGGAGGTCTAGTCACATAGAGGTTATACACCGGTTGACAGCCCCTAGAGATTTTCAGCCCCCTGGGTGGATCGCTGGATCTCTTAAGGAATGCAGACATAATGAGAGGGAGTTCATTGAAGTCAGCTTCCTTAATCCAATCCCATAAAATAATACCCTTTGTTCTTGCCTTGGAATGGTTGAAATTTGATGGTTGTTTGTGAAGATTGAACGCAGTCTTCCACAATCATTGATTTTAGTCAGATGATCATTTTGTTCCTTGGTGACGCTTGGGAACAAGGGTATTATAGGTTGTCTGTCACATAGAGGTTGGTACACCGGTTGGCAGCTCCTAGAGGTCTTCAGCCCCTGAGTGGATCGCTGGACCTCTTAAGGAATACAGACATAATGAGGCGGAGCTCATTGAACTCAGCTTCCTTAATCCAATTCCATAAAACAATACCCTTTGTTCTTACCTTGGAATGGTTGAAATTTTATGGTTGTTTGTGAAGATTGAATGCAGTCTTCCACAATCATCAATTTTAGTCAAATGATCATTTTGTTCCTTGGTGGCGCCGGAACAAGGGTATTATAGGTTGTCTGTCACATAGAGGTTGGTACACCGGTTGGCAGCTCCTAGAGGTCTTCAGCCCCTGAGTGGATCGCTGGACCTCTTAAGGAAAGCAGACAAAATGAGGGAGTTCATTGAAGTCAGCTTCCTTAATCCAGGTAAGGACCTTAAGTTGGTTTATTAACCCTTAATTTAATTCCAACGATGTTGGCTGTCTCTGACCCTCCACCAAAGGTGTCAATCAGCTATATATATAACTACCAGGTAAGTTAGATGTTTAAAAATGATATTTTCATAATAAAATAAATTTTTGAACATACTTACCTGGTAGTTATATATAATTAAATTCCCACCCTCCTCCCCTCTAGAGACTAGGGCATGGAAGATCTGAGGAATAGTTGGAATGGTTCCAGGTACCTGGGTAGAGGGCGCAGGTGGTTCACCTGACTACCGATCGGCGATTGCCGCGAGTTTTTGAAATTCTGCCGTGACGTCAGGGACTTAAGCTATATATATAACTACCAGGTAAGTATGTTCAAAAATTTATTTTATTATGAAAATATCATTTTTTTTTAAAAGCATAAAAAGATTCCATCTCAGGTTACATTCAACACCCTCAGAATGCCATTATCCATGTTGTATCATGAGCATTCTCAAGATCAAACCAGTGACGTGATACTATTTGTTAGAAAGACATATTCAAGATTCCATTTAACCAACACATCCAAGTACCCACACTGTGCAGACGACAGATATTTACCATGTTCCAAGTACCACAGCAAATGTCTATTCATCATTTTTTCCCTGATCTTACACAGACATGTCAGTGTAATGGGAAGATAATTTTGTCTTGAAATGGGTCTTTCCCTGGTTTCACAAATGGCAGTAATTTTAACATCTCCCATAGCTTAGAGAAGATATGTTCTTGGAATATTCTGCTAATGAGGCTTAATATGAAAAATCTGGTATTTTTGGTGGTGAGCTTAATCACTGAATATGTTATATCATCCAGTCAAGCCGATTCATTACATTTATTTAAGGCTGATTCAAATTCTCTCATGGTAAAAGGTACATTATACTGTTCATTCCTTGATGTATTAAAATCAATTTCTACTTGTTCCATTAGCCTTCTTTGAGCTGAACATGGTCAGTTATTTTTCTTTGTAACATCTGCAAAATGATTAGCAAATTCATTTGCCACTAACTGGGGATCTGCTACTTTACATTGATCTTGATAACTGGAAGTTGACAAGGAATGAATTTACCTGGTATTTTTCTAGCTCTCCTCCAAACTGAAGTCAGAGGTGTTTTTGAATTTAGTGACAATATGAAAATTGTCCAAGATTCCTTTCATGCCTTTTTAATTTCCATAAGGAAATGAGCTCTTGCTTTTCGAAATTCAACATGGTAATACTCACATTTTTGTCTGCGGTATCTGGTGAAAGCTGACCAGGCAATTTCCTCTTTGATTGGTAATGCTGTTGCCCCACACCAAAGAGGGTTTCTACTATTCATATCTTCCAGAATAACAAATGGACGTGGTAGGTCTTGAATGAGGGCTTTAAATTCCTAAGTGGGAAAGACTTCATTAGGTGGTAGATTGTGACAGCATATTGTATATTTTCTTTGCAAATGGATCTGCACACCTATCACTCACAGTGTAGGCAGAACACTAATAGAATTTCGTGGGGTGTCATTACAAATATATAAAGCTACACTGCCATGGCTTCCTATATTTATGTTTCAAGTGGAATGGTATGCTGTATACCCTCATGGGCTCGGACACGTATTATTACCAATCATAGTCTCCTGCAAAGCTCTACATACAGGGGACACTTCTGATACGAGCAGCCTTAGTTCTTCCCATTTAGCTCTTAATCCCTGACAGATCCACTGGAGAAAATGCATGATTTCTACTTTGCTTTTGAGACCATTAAACTAGAGCCTCTTTTAAGTCCTTTCAGCTTATTGCCTTGCTCCTGCTTTTTATCAGAAGGAGACTGATTATTTATGGCTGCCTTCCTCTTCAGAAGGTTATCAATTTCAGAAACACCAGATAACATTAGTGGCATTTCTTGTCCACCCCGTAGTCATCTGAAGAGCTGGAGGACACAGAGGTATCTCCTTGGACAAGCCTTTCCAGTTATAATAGGCAACAACTACCCGTGCAAATCCCATCAGTCTCCTTTGGAATTTGGTATGTCTTCTCCCAGGTTTGGGAGAGCAGGAGAGGGACCTAGGCCTAGGTGAACCAACAGGATGGATAGGAATTCCTTCACTTTCACTTCTTGGACAAGCCTTTCCAGTAGCTGTCTGTCGACACCTGGGAGTGGACCACAGCTGTGGCTGAGGGGGCAACTACCCGTGGGCAAACCCTATCGGCCTCCCTAGGACTTTTGGTATGTCTTCTCCCAGGTTCGGGGGAGCAGAACAGGGACCTCGGTCTAGGAGAACCAACGGGACAGGTAACCACCTCCTCCACTTTGCACTTTCTCTGCAAACACTTTACTTTATAACCATTTTAAGAGTCTCCAATCAGCAACAGTACTTTATAACCATTTTAAGAGTCTCCAATCAGCAACAGTACTTACTACTAGATTAAGCAATGGCATTAGGATATGAAGCATGGGAGCTAGGCAAGGGAGAAGGTTGTCTTGTAGGAGGCCAAGTACAGTAGTAATAGGAGCAGAAGGGAGAATAACAGAGCTAACCTCTAAACTAGCTTTTGGTGTAGGCTAGTCTCTAAACTATAGAGCGTTTTTCAGCTTTAGAAGCTGCTTTACTCTTTCTATCTGTCTCTTTACATTACATTCTTGCTCCCTATACTTAGCACAGATTGTATGAGGATGGTTACAAGCTGAAGTAAGTTTCGACTTGCAGCCTTAGTTGGCACAGTAGTGAATACTAGAGTTCTGACATAATTCTAGTAATTCACCAAAAACTAGTAAAAACTGCAAACAATAAATTGCCTTAGCACTGTCTAGCATAAGCGCAACCAAAACAAAACAATTGTACTTTACCAAATACGAATGAACTACAGGTGATCCAAAAAAAAGCTGCTGCAAATGGTGCGATATGTTTACATAATGACCGGCAGAAACAAATTGCGTTTACCAGCCAGGTTGTTCCCCTTGTTCCCCTATATTGGGCGGGGTCTGTCACCTACACAAAAACAGAAGCAGCGCTACCGCAAATTTTTTCAAAAGTTGCTACGCAAGTTAGAAATGTTAGCTATGTAATTACTTGGTATGTTACTTACATTTAAAATAATTTTCCTAATTCTTTTGGTAGTAGGCTCAATCAGCTGATTCTGAGAGTGTACACATTACAAATGGCTGGGTGATCAGTTTTTTTTATACATATTACGATGATAAAAGATCAATATAATAATCCAATACAAATGGATTCTGTAAGTGAAATCACATTTCATTGATACTTTGCTGTGTTTGCGATGTGTGTTAAAAAAATATCTGACTTTTATTCATAAAAAATACTCGTACAGTATTCAGATACAAAAATCTTACACTAATCTCCTTAAAAGTAGTTCCCTTGGGCTGCCACACACTTCTCCCAGTGGTTCTGACACTGTCGTAAAGCAGTGCTGGAACGTCTCTTTTGAGATGGTGCGTAGCTGGCCTGTCGCATTCTGCATGATGCCTTCTCTGAATTGAAATATGGTCCCTTTCAGGGGCATTTTCAGCTTGGGGAAAAGCCAGAAGTCACCTGGAGCCATGTCGGGAGAGTAGGGAGCCTGATGATGCACAGATGTCTTATGTTTGGCCAGGAAACTGTATCAAATGTGAAGAATGAGCAGGTGCGTTATCGTGATGGAGCTGCCAGTTGCCCACTGTCCACAGAGAGAGAGAGAGAGAGAGAGAAGAGAGAGAGAGAGAGAGAGAGAGAGAGAGAGAGAGAGAGAGAGAGAGAAACGAAACATTTACACACATTTTAAAGCAGGGGTTCTCAAACTTTTTAACTCGTCAACCCCAGTGAAGTTTCAAATTTTCTACAGACCCCCTAGCCTAGCTTTTAATAACTAGTATTAGCTAAGTACATGCAGTATGATAAAAAGGTAACACACTGTAAGAAAATATGTTTAGAACTTTAGATGCACAAGTATATGTAACTTAATTCTCAGTGCAACATAACATTTTCTTCTTCCACTGTTGATCTCATTAATGTGAAGGATGCACCTGATGGGACTCAACAAGGATATTGATATTAGGCTGCAGGTTGCCGAGCTTCAGCCATAGGTCACCTCGTTCTTCCAGGCTCAGTCTGCTCCTCTGTTTTGTTAAGACTGTTTGCATGACTGAAACCAGCCTTAACCATATATGGACTTGGGAAAGCAAGTAAAAATGGCTCAACCACTGCACAAAGCTGAGGATATTTGGCAACACTGTTCTTGTTGATCCAAAGTTCTTGGAGACCTTTTCTTCTGAGCAAGGCACTTGCTTCCAGGTCCACAGTCATGTCAATGAATTCCTCCTCTAGGTGTGAGGCAATATCTGCATTCGTTATTTCAATATCAAATGGAGTTAGGATCCATTCTGACACTTTCATTTTTTCCAGGTCTTCAAAGCACACTTTAGTCTTCAATTAAATTCTCCAAATAGTCATGTAAATTTCTATGTCCCCATCAGAAATGCTTTCACTTTGTATCTGTTGTAAGTTTGAAACATACTGAAAATCTCTGCATGACAGTGAAGGTCTAAACAAGCTAAGCTTGCCTTGGAATCCCAGTAAACCTGTCCTGGCCTGAATGATGGTAACATCTTTACCCTGCAGACATTTTCATCTCTCATTAAATTTAGAATAGAGGTCTACCAAATAGAACATGGAATACTGGCAGTTTTTCAACTCTTCACATAAAGATGATTCCATGTCTGCCAGGAACTGAAAGTTGAATCATATATCAACAAGTCTCTGCAATCTGTGACCCCTAGACAGCCACCTTACTTCATTGTGCTAGAGTAATTGCTTATACTGTACATGTCATCATTCTCTTCGCACAGCAGTGCAAACAATCCTGAGATAAGAGGGTGTGCCTTGATTTTGTTAGTTGCCCTGGTGCACATTTTCAAGGCATCATGCAGTCCATCACTGAGTATCTTGGCTACAAAATGTTGTCTGTGCTGTACACAGTGTACGGTACTTACTTCAGGCACTTTTTGTATGAGAAGGCTTGCAAATCCTCTGTACCAACCCACCATCAGTAGCCACTGCAGTAACATTACCAAGAGGTATATCGTGCTTTTCAAAATACTACTGCACGCATTGTAAAATTCTCACCTTTTGCATCAGCTGTGAGATGTCTGGCTAACAAAAATTCATCAATAATGTCCTTTTGACTTTGACTGTAATACAGTACCTCAAATAGGCCATGAGAAGATTGGAACTACAAAAAGTTGATTCATCAAGTTGTAGAAATAACGAACTATCCTGAAGTTCCGACACTAAAGTTTTTTCTACATCATCTGCCATTTCATCAATTCTTCTTTGAACTGTACTGTTACTTAATGGCAAAATTTCAGAACAGAGTGAGAATCTTTCTTCATAATTTTCTATAATTTCTTTAATGGCTAGGATTATGATTTCCTTACCAATAGTGTGCACCTTTCCTTTTTTTGCTATCAGCATTGGCTGGTGATTTGAAAAGTCTTGATATTTGAATGACTTAAGAATTTTTCTTTTAGTGTCTTTAAATAGTCAAGGTCTTTTTTCTTATCAGTGATATCCCTTTCAAGGTGGTCCTTCATCTTTGCAGGTTTCATGGAATCATTACTGAAAGTCTTTTCACACAAGAGAGACAATGACATAGTGTCATTGGTTAATGAAGTAATGAATCCATATTTCAAAAATTCCTGAGAATACTGTTGGCATTTCTTCTTAGCAGCAACAGTAGCCATTATAACCACAATTTTTAATGCAAATCCAAAAATCACTTATGAGAGCTGAGAGTGCTCTGAACTACTATATGCGAGACAGTGAGAGAGACATGGGTGGGATGGGGTAGGGTGGCGGATACGCTCGCATGCTCAGCATGGGACATAGACAGGAATGCATCCTGTACGGACATAGAGCTGGAAGGCACAATGATGGGGGAGTCGTTGGTTGAAGCTAGTGTTGCAAACTTGAAAATTCTGAGATTTTTAGTGAAAAATAATTGACCTATTTTTTTAATTCAAGTAATATATTTTTCAATATAATGAGGTCTGATAATCAGATTTTTACAAATTATTAACGAGAATTTTAAATCGGAGGCTTCACTGGTCCTGTAGACCCCAGCTGTGTACATTTACCGAACCATTAGTTATTCATCGACCCCCTGACTATTCATTGACCCCTTGGACAGTCCCACTGACCCCTGGGGGTTGATACTGACCACTGTGAGAACCCCTGTTCTAAAGTAATTTATCGAGTCAAATAAGGCATGCAAATCCCTGAAGTTATACTTTTTTTTTTCGAAAAGGGACCAGATTTCAGTCCAGACGGACCAGCTGCACGCCATCTCAAAAGAGGTGTTCCAGCACTGCTTCCAGCAGTGGTAGAACCATTGGGAGATGTATGTAACAGCCCAAGGAGATTACTTTGAAGATTAGTGTAAGATTGTTGTATCTGAATACGAGTATTTTTTATGAATAAAGGTCGGATATTTTTTTAACATACCTTGTACATTTATATTAATATTTGAAAATTAGTAAATAATTTTTTTAATCATAAAAAATGTATTTAGCCACAAAATAACATGAAAATAATTAGCTAATCTTTCAGATATGCTCTGCAATCATCCAAAAATAATTTAATATTTCAAAATCATCTTACAACACTACCCTTAAAAATATGTGGCTTACAGCCACATGTGAAAACTACTCAAGTTCCCCTATGTTCAGGCACAGCCATTTCCTCTCATACAATATTCAAGCTGTCCCATTTTCTTTTTACAGTCAATAGGAGAAATGTTGGGAATTCACGAGTGAGTACTGTACCTAATATTTAAATACTGTATGCAACGAAAAAATACATATTATATTTTGCTGTGTTTACATTAACATTATTTGAAAATTAGTAAATCATTTTTTTACCAAAAAAATATATTTAGTCATGAAAATAACATGAAAATACAGTAATTAGTAAATATTGCTCTACAAAAAATCCGTGAATTTTCCGTGATTCTTCTGGATTTATGTTCCACAGAAAAATCCGTGACTAACTGAAGCCACAAATGCTGAACTGCGATATAGCAGGGGTCCATTTTTATGGTACTGACTTCAAAAGTACTTCTGCCTTATAATTAGGCCAAAGTATCTTACAGATTAGAGAAACCTCTTCTTCCACTGTGCAAGAACTTGAAACTTACATGTTGAAATAAGGAAGATGAAAACTGATATCCTATCTATGTCCTAACACAGTTCTAAGCAACTTCAAAAAATTAAACCGATGCAGTGGTACTGTATTCTGAGTACTAATTTTAAGTGATACACTTTTGAGATTGTCTTGGTTGGTTCCCAGGCGGATACATATTCCACAAACGCAGTTGCCGGCACACTACACACTGTGTCAGGTGCAGGGCTATTTAAATCTAGAAGAGTTTTACTAGCTTTTCTCTTTTGACTGTTAATCTTTTTTTCTAAATGACACTGACTTTTCTTTAAATGAACCTTACCAGAATCAGTTTTAACAGGAGCCAAAGTACACAAAAGAGCGCCGATCATCGGATTTATCTTTGGCTAAAGGGGAGTGAAAGTGGAACAACATGAACTATGAATTGCTTAAAAACTAGAGAATCAACAAAATCAGGGTTAACATCCATTAGTTTAAAGGTAGAACAGAGATGGTAGGTAGAAAACAGCAAATCCAAGGACAAAGACAGTGAGGTGATAAACACCAGCGAAGGAGACGTACCAGGGAATGTCAGCAATGACATCACGGGATGCCGGTGGTCAAGTACCAGATGGCTGGATAGGAAGAGGTAGAGGGTTCTCACATGACATCACCACAGAACAAGGACAACAGCCAGAGCCATCTGTGCAACACTTTAGAGGCGATTGCTGAGGAGCAAGAGCCCATTCTAGGACAAAGAATATGCAGTGGAAAAGGAAGAGCCACTAAAACAATTTGGAACATTTGTCAAAATATAACGAATACAAAGCAATGAAGGGGGAAACTGAGCAAGAAGGGGAGTATTAACATAAGAAATGGAATACAATACTGTACAGGGCGAGTAAACGGTTGAACAACAGAAGTATAGATGCATGGCTCAGAAACTACTGAAGTACATGTAATACTACGTCTATAATCACTAGATAACTCTGCCAGTTCACACACACCACCATCCTCCTAAAAAAGGATAATGCATGACATGGTAAACGCAAGTGCTAAATTCTACCAAATAAATCCTACGGAGAATGTGTCAAATTAAGGGCAGTCCAGAAGGTAGGCTACAGCCAGGACAAAGGCTCCGACACCTCTCTCGCAAGGGAAACCAAAAAATGTCTATCACTATGGGGGAACTGAGATCTTCACCCATAACACGGTCAAATGTCTAACCAATAAAAGATTATTATTCCTCAATTTATATATTTTTCTTCTGAACCACATAGGGATCATAAGAAGGCAGAGCAAAGGGAGTGAGAGAGGAATCAACCTGTCAGGCAATGAGGAAGGAAGAGATGCAACACCGGAAGAAGGAAAAGAATGAGTAGACTTATAGCCGACCCTAATGAGTTGTCTACAAAACCTACTGGCCTCTCACAAGCTGAAATATTCGGTTTACACAAAACTCATTTGTATACAGCCAAATGCTTGTCTCTGCTTGCTGTAGATGACAATGCAAAAACAGAAAACAAGCAAAATACCGTACAGCCCGAAATAGTTAAAATTATTGCCACCGATTCACACACTATGCACAAGGACAGAGCATGAAGAATTTTGCCAAGAACTCGAACCTGGTGGGAAACGTGATGACAGAGACAGTCCTAGAGGGTTAGCCAAGCGTTTTGTTTACTTATTTTGAATACTAACTGCACCTGATGGCACAAAGATATAAGCTAACTTTAACAGTAGGTAAGATTTATTCCAAATAATGCTATTTCTTTAGACATTTTAAATTAATTAGTTTCACATTAGAGAACTAAAGTCCTGTTTTATAGTTGTACTATATTCCATATTTTTCTTTTGCAGTGAATTGTCAGGTTCCTGAGAATAGGTTTCACCCAGGATGCCTCCATTTGCTCCATGATGTAATCCTTGAGAGGGATCATCATATTATGACCGGAACCAGAATACTTTTAGACGAACATTCTGAAGCATAATTACTTCAGCTGTAATATATTTATAACATTTCAATGTTCATTTTTTATTTTAAGTAAGCATTTTTGTAATGTAAATTCCTTTTTTCATGACTATGAAAATAACAGATTTTCTGATAAAATACTAGAGATAAAGGCTGCATTTCTCTTAAAACAGTTTTGAAGAAAATATAGTACAAATTTCTTTTTTTTTTTTTAACAAACCCATGAATCAAATAAGAGCACATTTTTGGTTCAAATGTCCCCATCTATGTGGATTCAGATGTTTTACAGTCAAAAGCAAGAGTGTAACTGTTCATGCATGCCCAACTACAATCTGTCACTATGTCACTTATGGACTGAGAGGATGAGCTCCCATGTATGTGCCAAAGTGTTTACGAATAGAACTTTTAAGACGGAAGCATCTTGCCACCACTGAAGACCTAGAAAGCCTTCAAAGTTCTGAGGGTATGACAGGCTGTGCATCTTTGATGGCCATAACTACAGGAACCTCAACCTAAAGCAGCTGCAGCGCACCAGCTCTTCAAATGAGTAAATTGACCCAACAGTAATGGCCACAGATTAGCTGAAGGACATCATAACTGCTGAAGGGTCAATTAAGTTTACCTTCATAGGTTGGACAATCTCATTTCTCCAGTTGATCTGCAGGCCCCGACTGATGGTACAAATTACACAGACAAACATATTTCTTTTGAAGTTCTGCTGCTGACTCTCAGGTCCAAGGAAATTACCCTTCATGATGGATTACCTCCATATTCCTGAGGGGGGGGGGGAGTGTGCTGCAAGAAAACTATTGCAAACCAAGTCCATTACTTCAGTACAAGAAGTTTCACCTTGTATGGACTTGGCAGCCTCCCTAGTGTTTGTTGGAAAACTTGAGCAGACAAAGTCAGTCATAAACTGGATGAAAATGTACCTCTTCGGAGTGACTGGAACATCAGAAGAAAGCAGTCTGGGAGTCAAGTGGGAATTCTTTGACTATATGCCTAGAGTTACAGGCAACAAGGAGATTGCAGTTGACAGCAAACATTCCTGTTTAGATGACTGGAAATGGCTGCTCTGGATGAGAAAGAGCTTCCAAGGCCCTCCTTCACAAGGGTATGATCCCTATCGGTAAGAAAGCTGTTTGTAGACTAAAGAGAGACACGGACTCAACTTTGATAAGGGTTGACCTGGCAGCACCACTAGGCTAGTCAGGTCAGCAGCTGCTTTAGTAGTCAGAGGACCTTGCTGGAAATCAGTGTTGGCTTGAAGGTCAAAGTCTGGTGTGGCTGGGATGAAAATCCTGTGACACTTATAATCTTTTGAAGAAATCTTAAGAATATCCACGGGATACAGGACTTTTGATTCAACCATAACTGTATGAGACACAGGAAGGTTGGACCTGAAAAGAGTAATGTTTTTAAGCATGGGAGGCTGCAAATGCTCATTTGAAGGGACAGAGGATGCATCACTAGAATGCTGACAGCAGCAGGCAGAAAAGCAGCGGCAGCGTCAACCACTGAGGCAATGGGAACAAAACAGCAAAGTGGACATTACGAGAACAATAGACAACACAGTGGAGTATATCCAGCAAGTACAGGAGGTACAGTACATACTCGTCCTAAATCCACTGCATAAAAAGATGATGCTGAAGGAGCTAACCTGGTTGTAACACAAGCAGTTGCAGCTGGAATTGCAGTTGTAGCAGGTACAGCCAGTATCACTGGATCAGTTACAAAGTAAGCAAAGTGGTAACAGGTGTAGCAGGGAAACCAGTAAGTCAAAAGGCGCACAAAACCATAATTTTGCAACTGAACATAACTTCATTCTACAATCAGTAATGCAAACAATGAAACTGTCATATTGGTATTACCAGCAAAGGTCCAGTTACAGAAGGCAAGTGGCTGGTACAGCCAAGAGCAGGCATGCACTGTAGTGGGCAATGGGGAGATGATGCTAAATGTCTATTACTCTTCAACCTTGAAAATAGTGCAAGCAAGATCTAAATGACACAGGAAACTGAAGATTGAAAAACAGAAGGGCTGAAGGTTTAGTAACAAAGGGCTTACACCCATTATCTGGTTTGCAGACCAGTCCTGGAAAATGTTACAGGTGAGACTGGGAGAATAGCACTGGGCTTGAGTCGTAAGACATTGGAAGTAAGGGTCTGTCTCTTGCAAAGCCATGGAAATATAGAAAGCCTGATTAACTTTGAGATATTAATTATGCATATTTGTGATAATCAAAAACCAAAGTTAAAGTATGCAGCACTTTACAAGAAACACTGCTAAAAAAGCAAGCAAACATTACAGATACCAATCAGAGACAAGAGAACATGACAGTTGATATCTGGGCAAACGAAGCGAGGATTACACTAAACAAAAATATAAAAATAGAAATGTGACACTGTACTTATAAAGATGAAAACAAATCAGTAGCAAATGAATGAAAATCATTTGTATCCCAACTGCCAGAGCAGAGGTGGGGACATATTTGCACCAAGACAATTGAAACATTAAGGATATTCACTACCTAACAATAGGGCATGGGCAAGTATAAATGAACAGCCTCATAGTCACTTTCTTTCTGAGGGACAAATATGAATGCATGCTTCTGGGAACACAGAACCTCAAAAGAGGACTCTATGATTGATGAATTTGACATGGACAGTCAAAGTTCTGTGGGTTGTATCTAGGATTTTCTGCTACTTGAGTAGAAAGACCATCATTCATTATAAAGAGTATTTGATGAAGTACAAATATTAAGGCAGTAGTAACTGTACTAAGTTCTTAGGTCTTGTTAGCCATATGCATTACAGAGAGAAATTTAATGTAACATCAATACAATGTTACTATTTTACTTACACTGGAATGGAATCACTTCCTTCTAAACTGCTAGAAAAGGGTAGTGCATGCAGGTGACAGTTGTTATTTACCATGAGAAAATACCATTACTTGTAAGGAATATTAAATAAAATATACATACAGTATTCTTAAATTTCAATTTATGGTCCTTCAGTATACAAACTGTTAAGTAAAAATAATTTCTAATACTGTAATGTTAGTTACACTGTACGTCTGTCAAAAATTTGGCATTGCCATGTTCTTTAGTTAAACCAATATAAATTCTATAAGCACCAGTACAAGAAAAAATGTCCTTTAAAACCCAAACTACAGTACATGCGATTCTTTAATACGAAAACTTTATAAATGCAAAAATCAAAGCAACAATTGTACTGAATTCCTGAATATTAAAACTATATTATAATTAAAAAATAAATGCAAATGAAACAGCAAATTCAGTGGCAATAAATGTACTGTAATTCCTGAATATTAAAACTATTATCATTCAAAAATAAATGCAAAAGAAACCAAAAATTCAGAGCCAGAAAATAGAATAAAATGTACTGTTACACTCCTAAGGAATGAATAAACTGTACTAATCAGTATGGGGAATGTTTCTGGAGGTTATGATCTGGATGTCTTAATCAGAGAAAGCTTCTGGAGGTTATAATCTTGATGTGTTTGCCAGAGAACTATCCAGTCAGGCATTCATATTCTTTTGTAAATTTTCTGCAAGCTTATCCAAAAATTCAAATGTATTGAGG